>NW_010333581.1:0-19201 GCF_000700745.2 Antrostomus carolinensis
CGGGGGGCCTTGGGGCGCGTCTGCTCCGTGTGTGCGGGGCTGTGCTGCTGCCGGCCCGCTGACAGCCGCGCCGCATTTCTACGCGTGACTTGTTTTTAGAAAAGCCTAATTTATTTTTTCAAAGCCCTCTGAAGTGTGGGTCCAATCAGTGTATTTAGTTAATGGGCTGATTTGCTGCTCTGTTATTAAAGTTATTTGTGTTCACCCTGTAATTCAAAGCTAAGCAAAATGTTTAGATGAGATGAGGATAAAAAACTATTTTGTTTTTCAAGGTAGTTTTTGGATTATCATAATTAACTTTTACCTCTTTTTTTTTTATCTCCCAAATAATACTATGGTGTTTGCCTGGTGAGATGGTGCCAGCAAATATGTGGAATTGTAAAGGACTGGTTAGCTTCTCAAAAGTCATCTCGAGTCATCTGTGACTAGTCCAGTAGTCAGAGATCACGTCTTTGGGCTGTTCTAGCTAAATAATTCTGCCTCCAGCCCGGCTGAAAATGGTCTTGGATGGCCTTTGTGTCATCCTTTTATGAAAGCCAGGCATTGCATAACATCATCCTGAGTCAGAAACAGCCTTCCTCAGTTGGCCAGGTGATGCCATTCTTAACATTATGGCTGTTACTTTTGTCAAAGGACCTCAGGGTACCAGCAAAACAGCATTATCATAATTTCTGGAAGTAGTAGCCTGTGAGTTGGAAGTTTTATTGTCTTTTCCTACAGTGTCCAGACAGATTTCCACACTTCATTTCAGGCAACACATGGAAAAAAATTTACCATGTTTGGTGTATATTCCTATTAATTTTGAAGGGGGGGTTTGTTGGTTAAACAAATAGTAACATACCCTGAGCTCTTAATATGTATTCCTTTTATTTTCTACTTTTAAAAAAGGTAGTCAGAGGACTCAGGAAAAAAGACAAAAGTCCTGCTGTTGTAAAACACAATCTTTTTGCCATGGTGTGATGGTTGGGTACAATCAGACTTAGAACAACGTGTCCTACAACTGAGGGCTAAACCTCAACTTTGGAAAAATCGTTAAGTGGTAATTAAGTGAAACGTCTCAAACTTGGTATCAAGTATTTCATTTTTAAACACTGACAGACAACAGTCCTCCAGTGCCAACCCATGCCATGGATGCGGATGCTCTACAGAAACTTATTCATTTGCTCCAGGTCACAGATGATCCATTAATTCAAGAGCAAGCTTTAATCACTCTCAGCAACAGTGCTGCCTTCTCTGTAAATCAAGTAAGTATTGTTCTGTAGTAAACAACAGTGTTTCAATACCAGTCAGTGTGAGAGGTGATGTTTTGCTGAAGAGTGACACAGAACTGAGAGCTAGGATAGCTTGTGTTCTAAAATCCATTTTATATCTATGCCTTAATTTCTGTTAGCCCAAATAATATAATTTACCAGCTTCACAAAATTTTTCTAAGCTTAATGTTTGTCCATTGTAAAATCTGTACAGAGTTCTGTATTTTCAAAGTGCTGGAAATATCTTTTTTTTTTTATAGTTATGTAATGTTAATGAAAGAGTTGAATTGGAGAAGAGTTAAATACTCTTAGGATCAGATCTGAAATTTACTGAGATAATTTAAACTATTTTTTATCTTTACAAAGTTGTATGCCATTTTACATCTTAGCAACTTTCCAACTATGTAGGTCTCTTAGAATCAGTTGGAAAGATGATGCAGAAAAACTTGGAGCTAGGTGCAGATTTTCACGCCTCTGTAAAGGTTCTCACTCTTTTTGTTTTTTCCTTTTTGTATGGTACTTATGACAGCTGTCTATTCTGGCTTCTCAAAACTCTTTTCTTCATATAAATCTCTCACAACAGAACATAACTGAATCCCAAGGCCCATTGGCCCATGTTTCATTTTCTTGAAAACAATACATGGTTTTTTTGTTGATGGTTAGAGTCTAAGTGAGAACGAAAAAAAAGATCAAATGTATTGGAATATAATTGTAAAGTTCAAGAACTTATAATAATAATATAAAGCTGCATCTTGAACTTCTGTTCTGTTCAGTCAGGTCTTCTAGGTACTGTTGACCTGGCTTAGCTATTCTATAAACTCATTATGCAATAATTACCTTTGATTCTTTATAATCTACAATGCTTTAAGCATGCTTTGCAGGCTGAATTTTAAAAGTAAAGGTGTTGTGCCACCAGTGTCAAATAATACTTTGTCCCTAAGCAGGACCATTCTTAATTTCAGTAGAAGCAGTAAAGCAGTATCTGCTAACACTCTTTAAACAGAGTAGCCTATTCTGGAAGTCTTCATTCACACATTCAATTTGCATTAAAGTGGAAACTTTGAGGAAAGCCTTCAGCATTTAATTTAATTTTTTAATAATCTTATTAAATATCTGTTTTATATTTCAGGATATAATCCGAAATTTGGATGGCCTTTCTGTTATTGGAGGGCTGCTCTCAGATTGCGTTCCCAAAGTTAAAGAAAAAGCACTAAATGCACTTAATAATTTGAGTATGAATATTAAAAATCAGGAAGAGATACAGGTAAGTTTCTTAAATGAAAAAATCAAAGTAATTGAGACACAGGAGACAGTACAGGGCTTTCAGTGTATTTGTCAAATACAAGCCAGGATACCAAAATTTTTGATGCTAGACATACGAGTCAGCAGATCTGGATGACCTGTGCATCCCAAGGTCAAAGGGATAACTTAAAAATACATGGCATCACTGGCACTTACTTTTTTTAAAGAGAGTTAGGAAACTAGGCAATTTGTGTTTAGCTTTGACCAAGTTCTATTAAACAGAGATTGTGCTGCTGAGTTTATGGTGAAATTATGTGAAGCAAGATGATTTCCAAACGTGTAGAACATCAGCAGTGGTTGTTTAATAGGATGGATTGCAGACTGAACTTAGCATGACTCCTTGGGCAACAGAGAAGAAAACAGTAATTGAGCCCCTGGGTTTTTATGAGACTAATTTTTCAGGGTGATACTTTGATCTTAAAAGAATAGTGTGTAATGACAGTAACAGGTCCCACTGGTAAATATGTTAGATGGTATAGATGTGAAAGGACCAATCATCAAAAAAAGCATCCACACAAAGTGTCCAAGTAGTGAGCTGATGCAGATTTGAAGGTTTTTACTAGGTCTTTCATTATCTTGATAAAGAAGCACTTAGACTGTACCTGGTAGTTTGGAGCATCTTTAGCACTGAGCAATTTTTTTTTAAAGTAGTGCTTGCCAACAGCAAATAGTTGCACAGATGTATAGGTAGAAAACAACTCCTTTGGTAAAGGCAAAGGAATTTTTTTCTTAGTTAGGACTCCAAGATTCATTTGTACACTGTCATCTGGAAGAAAATTTGGTAAATAATAGTTAATGTCAGTTGTCATCACTGTTCCTGAGCAATACTCCAGTGAATGTGACACGTGGTTGGAAGAAAGGATTTAATTCCGAGACTTGTTCTTAACTTGTTCTTAACATGTAAGAAGATGTGATTTTAGAAATAACTCCTTAAAGCAGATGTGCCACTTCTGAGATGGAGTCAAAGCAATTTGGGTTTTCAGAGGAATTTATGCTTCAGGAAGGTTAGTGAGCATAACTCTCTAACATCTGCCTCTATCATGGCAAAAGAATGTTTGAGTATGTTCAAAACAAAACAAAAAAGTACTAGTTTCCAAGAACGTTGACCAGGTTATGTATTCAGCCAGCAGTGTTCAAGAGGTATTTACAGTAACTGCTGTGGCTAGGCCACTGATACTATTTGTGAATAGAAAATCTGCTTGTATCAAAACCCATCTCTTTTTATCTCCCTCCCTTTTTCCTCAGGTATATATTACACAAGTTTGTAGGAACATTGAGTCAGCTCCCCTGAATTCTGATCTGCAGCTAGCTGGACTCAGATTGTTGACAAATATGTCTGTTACCAATGACTATCACCATAAGATGATAAACTCAATTCCATGCTTTCTTCACTTGCTTTCAGAAGGAAATGAAAGGACACAGGTACTGGGTGATGTATTGTTACAAATCATTTATGAACCTGCTTTACTTGCCTCCTTTTACTGTTTTTGTAAAATGGTTTAGTCTGTGCTTAGAAAATATTCAAATATTCATTAATGATTGAGGATAGTACATAAAATACGTAAAGTATGGATCAATATTACTTTCTCAATGTAAATTCAGAGAGGAGGAAGGTAGACTTGATAGTGGAACCATCAGGCTACAGCTCTACCAAACCAGTGCTGTGTGCACTGCTATTGTTCTGCACCTTTGCTATAGCAACTCCAGAATTCTCTTCT
Organism: Antrostomus carolinensis; assembly: GCF_000700745.2. NCBI lineage: Eukaryota > Metazoa > Chordata > Aves > Caprimulgiformes > Caprimulgidae > Antrostomus > Antrostomus carolinensis. Next base: position 4,271 of record NW_010333581.1, read on the forward strand.
GCTCATTAAATGTTGCTACTGCATCACAGAGCAAGGAGGATCTGCATGTGAAAGCCTTCACCGATGCCTGAATCTCTCTAGGGAAACACATCAAGCAGTGATAACCTCAGTTACAGATTGCTGTTCCCTTACGTTTAGTACATCTCTTGCAACCCTAGTGACTGCAATGGGAAATGGAGCTTATTTGTGAATTGCTGTTATACTGAAAGAAAAGCTTCAAATTCAGTGTTTATTCAAGATGTCACAGTGCTGTCAATATCAATGTACTCAGTTGCTCTATCAGATCTAAACTATTTTTCCAAAACACAAATTTCCACTAAACTTAGCAGACTGTTTTACTTAAGTACAATAAACAGCATTTGGTCTTTTCCTAGTGTTTAGTTAAAATACTAGCGTCACGAGGTCCAGGAAAGTACAAAGGTGTATTTTTATATGCTTTGAACACATTTTAAATACAGTACTTAACCATACTCTGTATATTTTAAAAATATTTTGTGTTTTGCCTACTGTGAGTTGTGTATAGATCTTGCTTTATTTTGATGTGTAAGGTAAACTGAAATTGCTTCTAAAATATATATATATACACACACATTTAGTACATACGTGCTAGTGACTTCATAAGCTCTTTTTTTTTCCCTATACCAAAGACTGAAGATGTTAGTTGACCCATTCTACCTTTTCCTCTCCAAGTTAGCACTGACATTATTGATGCCATTACTGCTGTACTTACTGGTTTTGGAGCTTACAATGAACTTTTATGTTCCTTATTTCAGGTTCAGGTTTTGAAAGTACTTGTGAACTTATCTGCAAACCCAGGCATGACAAGACATCTTCTCAGAGCTCAAGTAAGGTTCTTGCTATTTCATTGTATTTCTACCACTTATACATGTGTATGTGTGTAGATACATGCATGCATTAGAAGAGTTTTAATGTATTGGATGTATATATGCAACTCCAGAGTAAAATTCTAGGAAGTACCTGGTTTACTAAAATTAGTAGCTAGAAGTGTGCATTCGTTCACAGGCTAGCCTTCTGCAGAGTGTAGTGTCATACAGATACCATACATGCAGAGGGACAGCCATAGGGCCTATGCAGTTGAAGACAGTTGGTCATACTTCCTGTGTACCATTCCAGATAATCAGTGACAGCTTACAGAAGCCTGCTCTCACCTTCCTTTTCCACCAAAGGGGTAGTACCAGGAACTTTTGTATGTAGTGTATAAGGTACCTTGGTAAGTTTCAAAAACAAACCCAAAACCTCATTTCCAGACATGCAGTCAGTATATAGATTGAAGATCAGGTACAGTCATTAAATACAGCCAGTACTGTATCCTTCTCAACAGCTGTTTCTATAGCTAACATGCTGTACCTACAGCAACCAAATTCCACTGAAATCCCCACCGCTGTGCTCAAATGCAGCCATAAAACTGTCTGTAAGCACAGCAAGTGAACTGTCTTAGGTCTTTGTGGAGATCTTTATCTGACACTTGCTACTGCTGGCCTTGGCACACAGGTTTATTTCAGTTATATCCTTTCCTCACAGCAAAATGGGACTGGAATGGTGCTGCATCTTCCTCCCCAAAGTAAGTTTCTTAAAACATGCAGTGGCTTTTATTTTTGAGCTATCTGCCATGAGCAAAGCTAGTCTAGATGCTACCAGCTTTTCATTACCAAAACAAGATTAGGGTAGCTAAATATTCCGTTCTCTGTTAACAGTGTTTCCTTTTCTCATTTATCAGATGTGCTAACACAAAAACATTCCAATCACTGCAAAGGGCAAAAGCAACATTATTGAGAAGGAAAGCAGACCCTCTCTTCCAAATGGGAATTTTCCAGACAGCCACATTTCAGAGATTGAAAGTACAAAGCGTTTATTAGCCTGTGATGCACAAGCCAGTCTTTTCTAAAGAGGAAATGTGCATGCTGTGCAAGTTTCTGGCATGCTTTCACAGCATATGGAGTTCTGGTATTTCATAGGGTTTCTGGTTTAGATGGTTTAGGTGCAGATTTTTTTTCCCCATTTTTTTAAGTTAATGTAGTTACATGTACTTACTGCTGGTGATTAAGTACGGATTATTTCTTGAATATCCTAGGTGCCATCACTGCTGTTACTTTTTGACAACTGTATAAACAGAGATGTTCTGCTTAGAGCCCTGGCATTTGCAGCAAACTTGAAAAGGAATGCGAACAATGAAGATAGCACCATGATTCAGGACCAATGCGGTGAAGATTCAGTTTTCTTCACATTCTGCAGGGACTCTACCCCATTTGCTCAGAAACTGGCATCTTTGTTGCATCACCCCGATACAGAAGTGAAAGAGCAAGTTGTGAGAATATTAATGCAATAGTGATGTTTTTTAAGACAGACTGATATGCTAAAAAACCCCAACGAGCAAACAGTGAAACAACTGAAAAAAAATTACTGAATACTGCCATATTACTAGGCACAAATCAGTTACTACAGAAGAGAATGCAACGTATTTAATTTAGAGAACCCAGCCTATGTTTTTTCACCTTACCTGCAGGGAATATATTCTAAAACTACTTTCTGATATGCCTAGTATATCTGTTCCATTTAGCCAGACTGCAGGGCAGTTAACCACAACCACACAAGGTTTCTACACTTGAAAGAAATGGAAAGGATTTTATCTTGCTTTAAAATTGTCACTTTAAAGAAAGAATACATATTTTTCAAAATATTTTATTATGAGTCAAGATTATCTGCAATTGCAATTCAATATTCTCATCTTTATAAGAAGTCTACAAGAGCAGTATCGTACACTTTTTTACAAAAGCTTCCTGTTCTGTAGCAGCCCTTCAGCCTGCTCTCCCTGGAGAGCTTTAGTCCTTTTTCTCTGCAACTGGAACATCATCAGAATAAGTGCTTTTGTTGAGTGAGCCCTCAGTTTTAGTCATCAGTCCAGTGTTAATTCAAAATGAAGTGGAATACATATAGACATCCTTGTAAAAGAAGGAAGTTTCACTGATGGACATAAAATGTACTAGAAAACACTTCATACTAAAACAAGGCTACTAAGACTTCCTGAATACCTCATCACAGATAAAGTAAAAAAAGTGTCAGCTGTAAAGGCTAGAAAACAAGTTTTCCCCCTTGTACCATTTTTAAGAGAGCTGTTACCAGATGTTTCATCTTTCTAAGTTAATATACCCACTGTGCTCTTAATAAAATACTACTCTCTTTCTGTAATTCAGTAGATATTTTACTTATTTTTAGTAGCCAACTTTGCAAATAGCTGAAACTGCAAGAAAAAATGTGACCTTGCAAATACATTATCTATGCCCTGATCAATACAAGGGTAAAGCTACATGGATCTAATTTACCTACATAGGTAGTTTTAACTTCTCAGGAACACAATTAGGGCAGAAATAGAAATTGGCATGATTCCCAGTCAGAACCCTGACCATCGCTGCATTGACAGTGAACTTCCCACTGCTCCAAAAACAGTTTGTTTTGTAATAAGCAAGTTACATTACAATCACGTAGTGTTTTGCCAGGTTTTGTAGATTTTTTTTTTTCTGTTTCTTTATTTAACAAAGAAAAATAAAGGCTAGATCAGACACTAAGAATTTACCAATTCTACTTTTCTCTTCTGACAAGAACTTAAGACTAGTCTGTTCTAGGTTTATGTGATATATATGTGTTTTCTTAAGCTCAGCAACAGAGATGTCTAGATGTCTCTCCATGTTATCCCATCCTAAAAATAAGTTTTTCTTTTTGATAATTAAAGTTGATCTCCTATCCTTTGCTTTGAGAGCTGACAGAAACAACCATTGTACCCTTTTCTCAAAACACATGAAAACTTGCTACAGTGTTGTCTCAGTCTTCTTTTTCTGGTCTAGAAAGACTTATTTTTAAATGCTTTCTTCATGGAACAATGCTACTGAGATGTTTTGAAATCATGCAAGACTCTCCAAAGTGTCTTCATGCAAGCATCTCTAATTTTTTTATCCCCTACTCCACACTCTAGATGGAATCTTAGCACCAAGCAAAGCCTGACAGTCACTGTTCTACATACAAATGGTGTGAATGAATAGATCCAAAACAAAAGGTGTGCCATTACTAACATCTAGTCTCTGATCCTTTTAAGTCAGTACTTCTCTGCTATGTGGCTGTTTATCTAGTTATTCTGTATCTTAGTTTCATTCTTTCTTTCTAAAGTGCAGAATTTTACAGAATAGTCTATTGATTATTTTGAAAACAAACAAAAAAAAACCAACTTCAGTTTTAACCATATCCTTCCAAGTACTCAAAACATCCAGCAGCTTGGTGTCCTCTACAATATAATGAACATGTAACATGTATTATAATCCAAATTGTTACTGAAGCTTTTGTGTCAATACAAGGCCCAGTAGAGACTTCATCTGAAATACCCTCCCAAAATCAACGCTGAAAACCAGAGTAGTTTTAAACCCATTTTGATTAAATTCTCTTAAATACATCTAGACCATACAATTACCTTTTCAAATAAAGAAATCTTGATGTTTGTCAAATACCAAGGAATCCCACCAAATGAATATAAGCTGCTTTTTCTTACATTTAAGTGTAATTGTTTCAGAACCCTTCCTCAGCATGAACTTGGACTAAGTGGTCTTTGCCTCCTTGTGCTGTTCTTCAATGGTATTAGGATCTCTAACACTTTTAGGACTTCCCAATATAAATTTTTGAAAGATAACTATCAACAGTTAAAAGATGACTTCAATTTGTTCCCAGCATGAAATCCCATTAACTGGTTTTAATTAGTTGCCAGAAGTTCATGGCTTTAAATTGCAGGGAACTAACGTGTCTTTTTGTATTTATCTTCATAGAGTACAAACAGAAAATGTCATGCACAGCAAGAGCAAAAAAAATACACATATCCCACAGACCAAACAAATAATGAACAAAAAAATGATTTGCCAATGAATTATGAAGGAGAAAAACAACCCTTTTTCTTGGCAACAGTAGGCTTTAATTCTGTAAATTAGCAAGGCAATTTGATACAGACACATTTAGCCAAGTTTTACAATAATGAACAATGTTATAATCACCCATTCAACTTTAAAATTATAGGGAAGCTATAAGAAAAAATACCACAGCCCTTGCTTGAGACTTTTAATTTAAAAAAAAAAAAAAAAAGTATTTGGTAATAGGCTGAGTCAATGCAGAGACAAGCGCCATTAAGGGATTCTTCCATTTCATGTACTGCATGTGATGAGAAAGTTATTTTAGACACATTCAGGACTAACTTAAAAACACTGACAAAACAATGACAGCATACAGATACTCTGGCCAGCAGTAAGTTTTACACATCAATGACACAGTATTAAATTATCTCTCTCTTTAAAAGGCACATTTCTTTAGATCACTGTAAAATTCAGCTTTTGTGGTTCGTCAATATATGAAAATGTAGAAGCACTCAGTAAAATAATTATTTTACTGTGCTTGTGCTTTAACAACACAGCTGTATTGGAAGACTCCACCCCACAAAACATACAGTGAAGCTGTCAAGGTACAGGCCATAACCTGAAGATTAATGACTAACAAGTGGGAGATGACATTCCAACGAGGCCTAATTCAAGTTGGCCATTAATTCTAAGAATATGGCCCGTGCTGAGGTTATTATTGCTGCTGCAGGTAAGATTAAGAAATTTTTTTTTTAAAAAAAAACAAAACCAAAAACCAAAAAACACCACAGTAATTTCTCAGTGGTGTAAATGAGTGTTGAAACTGCAAGTTATTCCTCGACAATACCTTATATATTAACCAGTTTTTAGATCGCCTTTCAAAATTTATAAACAATATAACTAGTAAAATTTATCATGAAATTGGTATGCAAGTTTTAGTTCTGAAACTGACAAATCTGGCATCTAAAAATCCAATTCACTCCAAAAATCTACTTGGTAAGTACATCATATTAATATTTGTAACACTAATTGCTAGTTCAAATCAAAGGAGGCTTATAAGGAACTGCCACCATTTCATTAGTCAAACCCATCATTTGTACTCAAGTCCCGTGATTCTCCATGGTTTAAGACAAAGAAGTCTTCTTTTTTCAAGCCGTATCTTTCAAGAGCTTCATTCAGTTTAACTGGAGGATCCAAGTAATACTGGAAAAATAAGAATAATATGAGGGAAAATATATCATTTCAGCGTTTGGGTGATAGAAAGAGTATCACTGCTCTAAAAAAAGACACAGTTTACATTTTAAACATTATCTAAAAAGGGGGGATGTGCGTATATATTTGCCAAATAAAAATGTTTGGTTTGATTTTCAGTTTTTAAACGATAAGAAAGCTGATTTACAGTTGTAGAGTAACTAGCAAGGCACAACCTATCATCCAAAATTCAGTTTTCTTCAAGGTATGGAACTAGACCCTCGGGAGCAGGAACAGGTTCGCAGGTCAGCAGGTGGCGCTTTCTCTCGTTCAGTGAAACAAAGCTTTGCTGTTCGAAAATTAGTGCCATTTCTGTGAGGTCCCCTGCACGCACTTCAGTATATTTGTCACACTTCAGAAAAGGCACCATCAGGGAGAAATCATCCAATTTTTGTGCTTCTAAATACGCAGAAGCATTTGTTCCGTGGACACTAGCGACACAGCTTATTAGAAGCATCATGGGTAGAAAGATGTATGTGGAGAAAACTTGACGTATCAGGTGAACACAGCTAACAGCATCAGGACTGAGCTGCGAGATAAAGTGGTGCAACTGATGCACAGATAAAGCTGAAAAACAGCTACTAGACAACAAGGTGTATCAAAGTAGATGTAGATACTTCCCTCTCACTGCATTTTTAGTCACTGTGAAGCTACCTGCGTAACCTCCTTATTAGGACTGGGGACTTGGCCAGGGGGGGGAGAGATTAAAAAAAATAATTTTTAAATAAATCAGCAACTTAGAATAACTCAGTTTTTCACATTCTTGCTGGTATTTGACTATGAATCAACTATTAAAATACTATTAAATATTTTTACTAAACAGGTGTGATTAATAAATACTGTATTGACCTACAGGCATGCAATTCGTACTGTCTCCATGTGATACACTGCTGAGTTTACTATTACCACTGCACACATGTCCCCACTTCTCATGTTCCTCAGCTTTCGGATATCAGAAATTCTCAATATTCCTTTCAATAATTCTGTACTTTTAAATTAATTTTAACCGTGGAAATATTTTATGTAATTGGTTATGAAAAGCTAAGCATTGCTTTTAACTGCAGAACATATAGCAACAATTTTTCACTCCTAAAAAGTTTACATTTTAAGTATACATATACAGATACCTAGGTTAAACTGCAAAGATTGATCAATGGCTGTGTATGCGGGGAATCTGAACTCATGTATAGTGTTGAAATTTACCTCATTTGCTAAAGCAAAGGTCCCCCAATGAATTGCTACAGACTTCTTTGCTTGAACATCAATATGGATTCTGACTGCTTCTTCAGGATCCACATGCTGGTATTTCATAAACCACCTACCAAAACACAAAGGAATTTTTTTTGTGTCACATAATTCAGTGCAAGATTTCTTCTTTACTTTCATTGGGTAAGTTGCAAAGGATCTAAAAAAAACCCAAAAAACCCACCTCACCTAATTAAAAAAAAAATGGAGCATGTATGTCTGAACAATGTACAGAACACTCAAAATCAGCAAGCTGGAATATACCAACATACCCACAGAACAGCAGTTCATGTATTTCAGTCCTCTTTTCAATTTGATTTTTTCTATCTGTATTTTTAATAGTATAAGGACATATTACTTGTGCCTTCAGGAATTAAGGTCATAGATTTAAATCCATCCCTGAAAAAATTTCATACTAGCACACCAAAAAGTGTGCTTCAGAAGTAGCCTAAGGGAACAGTGGTAAAGCAGAAGAGAGAACTTGGCAATTCTTGAAAGATACCAGATTTTTACCTCGTTGTTCAGATCCTTATCTTCCTTTCCCAGCCTATACATGCTTTTGCTCCCAGCGTTATACAAGTATTATCATCTACCATTTTAGATACCCCATCATAAGTAGGATACAGATGCCTAAACAAACAGATCTGTCACACTCTATAAAGGAATCATCTTTATCTCCAGATAAGTTACAAAAACAGCATAAAGACTGAAGCAAGAGAAAAAACGCAGCAAATTGCATGCATCTAAAGGGCCTGGATTGAGTGATGCTACTTCTGGAAAAAAGCCACAAAGTAATTCCAGATTTTTACTCAACATTTTTCATGGAAGAAAGTCAGCTGATTCATCCTTGCTGTGCTTAAAACTGAAGAAAGAACTCTCCAAGAACATCACACATACACAGGCAAGCATCCTGGACATTTCAGCTCCACCTTCTGATTGCTTGCCTTTTTTTTTTGTCATTCAGCGATGTCCTTTTGCCTTAGCAATTTCCTTCTTTTGCCTCTATATTCTATTAAATATTCTTAATAAACTATACCTACAGTTTTAACTTCTGGGTGTATTTTTTGTCATCAGTATAGCATTTCATTTATACATTCTGATCAAACTTTGATTCTCATACCTTGGCTCATAAGCTCCAATGGGGATGGCTGCAAGATCAAAAGGTCCAAACCTTTTACCTATCTGTTCAAAAGCAAGACAATATCCAGTGTCTCCTGAAAAGAAAAACCTATTCCAAGGTCCCAAGACAGACCAGCTGCCCCAAAGAACCTTGTTATCATCTGTCGCAGTCCTTTTGCACCAATGTTGAGAAGGGGTGAAGACAAAAGTTACTGCATCATGACCAGGGACGCAGTTCTCTTCCCACCAGTCCAGTTCGATCACATTCTCACAACCACATCTCTGCATCCAGTCCAAGAGCCCCAGAGGCACAAACCAGCGCAGCTCACTCCCAAAGCGTTCATTTAAACTTGTTACAGTGTTGTAGTCCAAATGATCATAATGAGTGTGGCTGATCATGACTGCATCTATTTTGGGGAGCTGCTCTACCGTGCACGGAGGTCCTCGGAAGCGCTTGGGACCCACCAGCTGAGTAGGAGAAGCTCGCTGGCTGAAGATTGGGTCAGTCAGAAATATAAGTTCATCCATTTCCACCATAACTGAGGCGTGTCCCAACCACGTGACTCGCATCCCAGTTCCTGTCTTCCCAGCAAGTTCCGGCTTTTGAACAAAGTAAGGTTTTAACACTGGAAGCTCTTTATCAAGTTCCTAGCAGAAAAAGAACACAAGGACACAATATGCATGAAAGATTTCAGAATGTACTTGGCTGTGGAACAAAAACTGCATGCAAGGCACAAATCACTGCAGTCAAGACTTGCGCTTTGTTTATATTTTTAGGTAATCGGAGAAGTGCAACACAAAACAGATGCCTTTTTAATGGCCATTTTCCCAGCTACTTCCTAATTTCATTGGGGTTTTGTAACATTTTCACTTCTCTGTCAAGAGAGAGAAGAGAATCTACAAATACAGAGTCTGAAAGCACTGCAAGGCACTAACAGCATCCCGGGAAAAGCTTCGCAAGTGGTTGGCCTTCCATGACCTGGAAAAGAAAATACAGCACAGACACACACACACACACACACACACATACTGTAACACATGCTCAAGTTTAGCTTGTGCAGCTAAATGATGCATCCCCTGAGTCCTAGCACAAATAACTCACAACTCTCAGGTGAAAAAGAACCCGTGTTCCCAGCAGCACTCCACAAAAGCTCTGTTCCATCAGCCTTTCGCAGACCCTCTCTCTCTCTCTCTCTCTCCCCATTACATATAGAAGCAGCACATGGAGGTCAACCTCACTTGGCTAATGTCAGCTTTTACAATTCTCTCTTCCCATCCTGACAATAATTCAAGGAACATTCATAAAACACAAACTCATTTTTTAAGATGGACCTTAAGGCACTTAGCTATGCTTCTCGTGATGTTCTAAGTTCAATTATTACTGAATAAATCACTATACTGATCTCCTTGTACATTCAGGATGCAGTCCTGTGAATGATTCCAATCAACCTAAATCCATACTCCTGTGTAACAAAGTTATGGAAACCTTCCCCCACCTCCCCACTTGTTGGGGCGTGAATACTTACGCAGTCCCCACTCAAGTCTGAGGGGCCAGAGAACTGATTCAGATGAACATGAATCCAGACAAGGGAAATAGACAGCTTTCAGCTCAATTGGCTTCCAAATTTGACTCTATGTAGCCTCAACAGAGCTACAGTTTGCACAAAGGAGGCCATGGCTATACATTATCTACTGAAACCCATCATCCAACCACCACACATTCTCTCCTTTTGAACAGGAATTACAATCTTCACTGCAGTTTGGTTGAGATGCTTATGCAGAAGTCTTATTTGTAATAAATCAGAGTTTTCCTATTAAAAAAACCAACCAAACTAAAAGTATTCTCAAGAGTTCCTGACCATCTCCAACTCTGCCACAGTGTGGCTAAGGCTCTCCTCCCAAACAGTTCTGGTCTGAACTCCTCACAGGACTTGAGAAGAATTCCCTGTGTTAGGCAGTTTCTACAGACTCCCGACACTTTTCTCCCCCTGGTAATCAGAGATGTTCCAGCACTTCTGGTTCCTAGTCAAGTTCTCCCTGTCATGGTTGCTACTCTCCTTCTGAGATGAGCACTATCAGCGAGCTTACACAGAGCTCCTGCTCCCTTAGAAGCCCAGCTGATGCTGAGACAGTTTAGGAGTCTGGGATTTCCCTTGCTAGAACAGTCCTGACAGCTTCAGGAAAGTTACTTTCTGCACAATATTTTATTGATTCAGAGGGCATATGTTGGGGAAAAAACAAACATACACACCTCCACCCCCCTGTAATTCTACTGCAAGTAATAAAATATTCATGAAATTGCTTTTTCTGAGAGCTAATGGACAAGACACATCTACTGAAAATGTTTCATTACTGTCTCCAGGAACGAGACATTCTATAAATATAACATCAGCACAATACAATCACTTAATTCAAACAAGAATAAATGAAGTAGCAGTATTAGACTGAAACAAACTGCTGCTTCTCCGAGAAAGAAGCATCACTTTCTTATCTTCTTATCATCACATCTTCTTCTCTATTTCATTCTAAGTACATGGGAAGCAGACTGGCAGCAGAAATCTGAACCACAGTGTGTTAGATTGTGACTCTTCAATTAAAAAAAAAAAAAGTGGGAGAGCCACAAAACTAATGTAATACTCAAAAAATGGAAATTAGGACAACCCACCAAATTACATATGGTTAAGTCAATAAATCAGATTTATATAAAAGAAATTAAGCTCAGATGTGGAATTTAATAATTAATTGTCATAATGCAATTTAGGTCAGTAAGTACATTTTTATGGAAAATGTTCTTTTTAAGTAGCTGGTTTTAGAGGTAGACTACAAATTATTCTGAGAACTCTAAATGAATCCACTTTATTTTTGCTGACATTTGACACAAATTAGTTTTTTTAAATTAGCATCATGCAATATTAATAAACAATACTAAATGGACGAAGAACTGGATAATTGGCAGATGCCAACAATGAGTTCTTAACTGGGACTCAAACATACGGTACCAGTTTTGGCTGGGATAGAGTTAATTTCCTTCCTAGTAGCTCCTGTGGTGTAATGTTTTGGATTTGTGCTGAAAACAGTGCTGAGAACAGACTGATGTTTCAGCTGTTGCTGAACAGTGCTTACACAGCATCAAAGCCAGTAGGCTGGGGGTGCGTGAGAAGTTGGGAAGGGACAGAGCCGGCACAGTTGACCCCAACTGACCAGAGGGATAGTCCATACCATGACATTGTGCTCAGCAATAAAAGCTGGGGGAAGAAGAAGGAAGGAGGACATTCAGAGTTACAGGATCTGTCTTCCCAAGTAACCATTAGGCGTGATGGAGCCCTGCTTTCCTGGAGATGGCTGAACACCGACCTGCTGATGGGAAGGAGTGAATTAATTCCTTACTTTGCTTTGCTTATGTGTGCAGCTTTTGCTCCACCTGTTAAACTGTCTTTATCTCAACCCACGAGTTTTCTCATTTTTGCCTTTCCAATTCCCTCCCCTATCCCACTGGGACAGAGTAAGAGACTGGCTGTGTGGGGCTTAGCTGCCTATCAGGGTAAAACCACAACGCGCTTGCACTATTAAAAGCTTTACAGGGATGTCATTAGGACTGACGCTATTAACTATTTTGAATAGTTGATTTAAAGGTAGAATTAATCACTATAAAAGGCATTTGTAAATGACACACAGACTAAAAGATTGATAAATAAGAGCAGCACAGTCTGAACACCTGGTATCCTGACCTATTTAAATGAAATTCTGTGAATAAAAAGTCCAGGCAACCCAAGAAGCACAACAGCAGTGTAACCTGGAAAGCAGCGACGCTCTACGAGATCTACAGATTTGTGATACACAGGCCTCTGATTCCTCAGAGGATGAGATCAGAAATCAAGCATTTCATTGAGCCATCATAGTAAATCACACAAGCAAATAGCAAAAGAAATTACTTCTCAGTGCATGGCTTTTGTGTTTGGGGTTGTTTGTTGTTGTGGGTTTTTTTAAAAATAATATTTTACAAGAGTATGCTAAAATCCCCAGAATTCCCTTTTAAAGCAATAAAGCCTCAACTCATAAGATTTCAAACTAAAACACAAGTTCTACTGGCAGCATACTTCATATGAAATTCTTAAAACTTGGTACAATAAAACATAATGAACAAAATACATAATCTTATGGAACTTTCATCCTGCTATAATACATTTTGTTCTCTCTAAGACTAACCAGAAACATATTAATACTACAAGAATTATATCAGATCTTTGAAATACAGCTTTAATGTAAAATCAGCTACCAACAGAAGGAAAAACGTGCCTAATACTGTCTTATCTTCATCACTGCAGTAATACAAAAATTCCTCCTGCTGTGCCCCTTCCCCCCTCTCATGTTCTTCTTTCCTTCCTAATGCAAAGCAAGAAGAAACACATGACAGGCTTTGGTAAGACAAGCTAATTAGCTTAGGATTTGGCGCTTAGTGCATACTGGAATACCACTGGATTTCACAGCGAATAGAACAATCTGAATTGTTGATCCAACAACTAAAAATTAAGGATACTCCAACAGCACTGAAAAAAGTTATTAATAAAGCCCATAATGAAAATACAAGTCTATGCATTCTGGATAATGACACAGGCTTGTTGTGAAGGCATGATTATAATATATATAGCTTTTACAGTGAAGTACATATCCTGGATAATATGTTTGTTTGGTTGGGTTTTTTTGTTGTTTTGTTTTGTTTTTTGGGGTTTTTTTTACACATGTGAAGCACCTGGTACAGATAAACTGAACCTGCCCAGCATAGCAGGGTATCAGTAGGCACACTCAATGTGGAAACTGAAATAGGAGTCTGCTCGAAGGACATACTATCTAGCAGTGCTAAATAAAGTATGGAGCCCTTAGTTTGAATTTTAAACAAGTTCAGAAGTGCTTTACAAGTTGATTTAGGTGTGGAACAAACATAGCTGGAACAAACATCAAAATGGCTGAGGACTCAAGAAGTGCATTTCATTGATCCCTATCTAGATTTTTCTATTTCCAATTTACTTCACTGAGCTCCTGAGTAATTTGCAGGCACTTAATTAAAAAAAAAATTCCTATGCAAAGCAATAAAATTAGTCCAAAAGGAATCCCAAGTGGGTCAGAGAAACAGCTTTACAACTGGTACAGTGTAGATTTCTTTGTAATCATCCTTTATTGCAGGGATAATCTGTAAATTAAAGGGGAGTGCTGCAGTTCTCCACTGCTATCAGAGTGCTGTGTATCCTGCCCTCTGTAGTACCCCTTAGCACTGCCTTCTAGGTACTTCAGCCACCAACCAGGTTTCTCACTGGTGCTGCCAAGAGTCAAAGCCTATTGTACATATACAGAACAGGGCACTGGTCAAAGGCAACTGAACACACCAAGGTGTGAATTTTACACAAATGTGGCCAAAACATCATAATTCAGCACACTGCCTAGAAAGCTGTACACACTGAGGCACTACCACTGTTACTACTACAAGGTTCAGATAATGTCTAGAAGCAGGACACCAAATTTAAGACAGTAAACTGTTGGAAAGGATCCCAAGACCAACATAGGTTTGCTGTGCTTCTTTCTGAAGCACAAATTATTATTACAGAACAATTATAGCCAAGATTATTTCTCCCTTAAACATGATCCATGTTACATAGCCTTAAAGAAATCCCCAAACCTCTGACCATCATGTGTTACTAAGTAACACGGCTTTCCTGCCCATAAAGCTGATCAGATTCCTTCCTTCACAGGTAATTCACGAGATAAAAACGAAAAGTGTAAGCTCTTTGCTAAATACTGTGAGATTTATAGCTTATGCATGCCTTCTTGGATGCTTCAAAGCATTATTAACACCTATTTGTTAAAAAACGCTTTCACTGGTTGTGCACCCTTCAGCACAGCTTTTCCAAAGTGCAGTCAACACATTGGGAAATACACTGAGAAGTAATCCTAACTGTCAGACCTGTAGCCATCGTAACACTGGTTGGGGCCACAAAGATAACCCAGGGCTTTCCAGTATCCATGACTCTTCATGGAAACAAGCATCTCTCAGAGATTGCTTCTCTCGCCTCTTTATATGCAGTATCTGACAGAAGCAATACACCACGAAAAATAATGATGTTTCCCAGGAAACTGGCGCTGTACCTTTAGTATTTCAGTACAAATACTTGCTCAGGTTAGTTTTAACATAGGAATTTTTTTTCTCCAGTGTACTGAAACAGAAAAACATAGATTTGCAAACACTTCCATAAGTAAATGACAGCAACTATTTATTACATTTTTATGAAAAAGACATAACATATGTAGTAAATGGCAGTCTGGAGAAAAAAAAAAAGGCAATTTTTTTAAAATTAGATATGCCACAGCTATTTCATGCAGTACAAATGATGTTACTATGCTTCATAAGGTAACACCTATT
>NW_010333581.1:19364-30896 GCF_000700745.2 Antrostomus carolinensis
AAAGAGTGTAACTGTTTATGACCAAGCTAGGGGGCCAATTTTGTTGTTTTTGTAAATATAAACTGAGATGGATAAATCAGAGTATGGAACTAACAGAAAGGAGAAAAAAATTAAGGTGCAGAAAGTAACTCACCCTTTGAAAAGAACAAACTGATAATGAGAAAAACAAGACTTAGAAAAGTCTCCAAAAGATGCCTAATAAGTATTAGTTAGAAACCATCCTATTTTATTAAGTAGAGCAGAGGTAAAAGCAGTCTAAATCAAGAACAGAAAACATGCAAGTATTCACCTGCTTAGAGCATGGCACATTGCTGTTATTTTTCTCCATGAGGGACCATTTCAGAATATTTGGCAAGGTTGGCGATTTCCACGTTGGCCATGGGTTGACAAATTTCCCATCTTTGCCTCTCTTTGATTTAGTTACATCCTCTTCTAATCTGTAGTCCAGCCTGAAGCTTTTCCTGGAGGCCCTGGAAGAATCACTGCCCCTGGAACCTCGACCCGAATTCTGACGTTTCCTCACCGCTTCTTTAGGGTACTGGTTACATGTAGTTAAAGGCTGCTCTTCATCCGTTTTCTTGTCCATATCTTTTTGAGGAGAACTGAAACAAACTTTAAATTAATCAATCTTTTCTTGGACTAACATCAGCATTCAAAAGACTGAATGTTCTCACACACATTAGAAACAAGCCTACCCTTCTCATTTTATGATCTACTGTATTTTTTCCTCACCAAAATATGCTTTTAAGACAGTTGCTATTACACAAAAGACTTCAGAAACATGCTGTGGCAAGTAGTCACGAGATCTCTTTGTAGTTCAGGCAGAATTTTACTCCTCGGTATGCACAGCTTCAGATACTAACACTATTATCTACTAACTGCACAAGGGAGGGGGAAGGGGTTCCTTAATTTACATTTTTGGAAGAATAGTAAGTTCCTCTTGAAACTTATGATATTTAGTGCCTGATGTAATACAATCCTGCATCCCTGTCCAAGAGACACTGGAACTAGACAGTACCTTAGGATCTGCCTATATAGTGATTTTGTTTTGTAGGATGAGCAGCCACCTCATGCAGCATTAATAACACATCACTTCTACCAACAAGACACAGAAAAGTCAGAACACTAAAGGTGTTTGGTCCTGTTTCCTATTTGAGCCAAAATGAAGAAAAAGCTTATTGTAATAACAGTAAAAGTAACTGTTTCAAATGCAATTTTGATACAAACTTAACTGAACTGACTAGTGAAAGGTCACAAAAAATTGGAGTTCTCTCAAATAAAGCATGGCTGCAATGTCTGTTCTTAATTCCATTGCAAAATGCAAAAAAGTGAGAAAATAACTGAGAAGAGCTTATTTTTATAAAGTCACAATTCTGGAGCATTTCTTAGAAAACCATGAACTCAGTAGTCAGAGTCTCTTATTCCAAACTGCACTTAAATGTTGCAGAGTTTAGGAATATGAAGTCCTATTGATCTCACTATATCCAAGATCAGAAAAAACAAATATCCCTATTTTATTTCAAAAGTTGCTGAAGCAATTCAGTTGAAGCTAAATGCTTCAGTTTCTCTATTTACTTTCAAAATCTCAGTTGAAAGTAAATATACTGTTGTGACAGTTTTGGTTTTTTTTAAAAAAGGTCACTATTTCTGGCACTTACAAACTCTTACCCGATAAAAACCGGAAGATGACCAGTAGCGAACAGACAGCATGATATACTGCTTAGGTGCAGGAATCATTTTTAACAACAAATACTCTCCACCACATGTTTTAGCCTATCTACTATTACCATTAACTCAGATATACTCAAACTTTAGCTTATACTCACATGAGAAGCACTGAGCTGACGTACCAAGGCCAGTCTGCTCGAGCAACACTTCCAGAGAACAGAATTAAAGCCCCTGGTTTTCTTAGAAATTGTGTAACTGACTGTGCCTCTCATAAGTACAGGGAAACACAAATATATTGTCACTGCAACATTACAGCTAAGATTTCACACACATATAAGAAGTGTTATCAAAGAGAACCCAAATGCATTTACTGGTGATGCTCTAACTTCAAATGCAAAGCCCATCCCTGCCATTTCAGCAGCAATCGATTATTAAACAGAAAGTGTGGTGTCAGTTGCAAAGATATGACAACTGATAAATATTGTGAAATATTCTTAACAAAATAACCATTATTTTGCTATATAGTAGACATAAAATATTAACACATCAAAATTCACTTCTGATAAAGGAGCATGAACAACATTCAGTAAACACTGCTGATATAATTTTGTGATAAAAAGTACCCTCAGTCATAATCGTGTTTTAATGTAATTGCTTTGTACTCAGGTTCCCCTGTAGTTTTACTGAAACCACTCCGTTTATGTATCTTCTATTTAGCAATAATATAACACACCTGCATCATAATTTCAGTGTAACTGTTGATACTCCTAAGTTTTTTTGTCTCTATTTCACTAAACATTTACTGGAATCAGCCTTCAATGGAACAGCCACCCAACTTCCTCTGTGCCACTTTAAGCAGACATACATTGCAACAAAAAGAATGAGTGCCACAAGAAGGCAGATGGAATACCCCAAAAATTTAATGGATATTTTAACTGTTACTTTAACTTAAGAGGGTTGGGGGGGTTTTTTTGGCATTCCTCAAAGAGCATTTTCAATGCCAAGTCAGTTCATTAATTTAGCAAAGCACGCAGACACAGCATAAAACATCTACTCTTCTAGGAAGCATCATGAAAACAAATCACAAAAGTTTAATCAGATAGGTACTTAATTCCAGGAAATTCTTCTGTTAACATCTCAGATGTCTGATTTTTAAATATATATAACTACCATAATTATCGTTCCTACAAGACATTTTATATTAGAGACCAGAGTGCCTAAGGTTTTATTTTAAGCCTTCTGCTTATCTATTCATTCATCTCTAAAATAGGTGAATTCTACTTTTGCTTAAATTTTCATATAAACCTTTGATCTTATTCTGAAAGTATAAAGCTCTAGGGGAAGTAGGGATCAACTATACTGATTAAACAAAGACAATGCCAAAGCATTTAAAGCACTGCAGGTATCTGTCTGCCAACATATTTTCCACATGATGCACATACATTACTTTCATTAGTATTCCATAAGCAACTGAAGGGAGAAAAGATCTCAGTGCTCACAGGATACTTAATCTATTTTACATGCATAAGAAAGGGTCACATTTACAAACAATAACTGACAAAGTATTCCTGACTAACTGTAGACTCCTTTGAAGTATCAACCTTGCCAGTTCATTTCCCTTTCATCTCAACTGGTAAAATTTATACAAGAATATTTATGAAATACAATAAAAGCAAACAGATTTTTCTTATTAAAAAAAACAGTAGAAGATCATTTATTGAAAGCCAGCAATCATTATCTTAAAATAAAACTCAAGCAGTTATTAGTCTAAGGAGATTCTTACCCTTTTGCAAAAGAAAGCTTCTACATACAAGGAACATTGGCAGGTACATTTTAAATGTTAGAAAATATCCAATCGGAAGTGAGTTGATTTTTCATCCAACTTTCCTGAACTCTTCCCCAAGAAAAATAATAGTTTGCTACTTGAGAAATAAATCTAAGCACTAGATTGCCAGCCAAATTATGTGCAATGGAGACCCCAAAAATCAAACTAAAGTAGAGTTGTCTTCACTTAGGAGGGGTAGGGGGAAGGCGTCAGGCCCTTGGTGATTATTTTTTCTTGTAAGGTACCATAAGAAATCTTCTCTTTTCCACACTTCTGAACAAAGACAAAAACTACTATTCTACTTAAAAGCATTAAACTGTTTTCTTAACAAATGGAAGCCATCCTTTAGGATGAGGTGACTTACCCCCAAACAAGGGCAAGTGGACTGCCACCGTTTGTAAGAGGGGCTCAGGCAGGACGCAACGTGGTCACCCTCTCCATGCTCAGAGATGCTTTACTGTTTCAACTGAATTCAGAAAAGGAAATGGATCAAGACACATAAACTCCTGAAGCAGACCATTAGTCATCCCAAATCCACGAGGCTAGAAGGTACTCTAGACAGAACACCACCACTGCCTGCTGACTAGGATGGAGCCTAACATGAATCAAGACACAGAGCTCACATAACTGGTTTTCCAGCACCAAATACTAAAGGGCCCCCAGTAATCCCCAAAGCAAGAGAGAAGTTACAGAGATCAGGCAGGACATGGCATGGAAGACCCATGTCTTATGCCCCAATAAACACGCTTACACCTGTAAACAGCTTGGGAGGGGCAGGAGGAAAATAGCCTTCAGGACAACAGGTTTGGGGTCAATTGTTTATTTTAGCATTGTCACAGAATCACAGAGTTGCCTCGGTTGGAAAAGACCTTTAAGATCATTGAGTCCAATCATTAACCCAACACTGACAAGTCCCTGACTAAACCATGTCCCTTATATAATAATATATATATTAAAAAAATATATAATATAATATAACCTTGCTTATATAATCAAAAAATCAGATACAAATATTTTGGCTTAAGTCTTTTGTTTATTAAGAAAAATAAAAGTTTAGCTGAGCACTTCAATACTTTCTGTTCCGAAATCAGGTTGGAAACAGGATACATTAACTTTACAAGAAGCACTCTGTCATTAATTTTTTTTCATCTTAAATGCTCTTTTTAAACACTGCAGAGCTTCAAGACAAATTATTTTAACTTTATTTGAAGAATAAATGCATCAACATAAAATCCATTGTGAGTCTTCACCTTTTTGACCCAGCCTCCTCTAACATCCACTAATCTGTAACTCAGATGGATGTAGTTCCCCCTACTAAGCACACAGCCATGCACAGACATGCTACTAAACACAAAGTCTGTGAGAACAGATTTATATTTATTTTCTATACAGAAATGTGGTCCTTATTTAACAAATGTACAAGCCATGAATTTTAAGAAATAGTTATTATGAAGCTATGATTTACTGGAACCCAACAACATACACAAAACTTCACTCTTAACTTGCAAACTTTCCATAGCTTTCCAAATACCCATATTTTTCTCTATTTTTGAAGCAGCAAGTTTGGTTCATTTCTAATTGCTGTCTCTCTTTACTGACTGCATTCAAAACTGGGCTGCACCACACATCACCTAAAAGGGGCAGCACACAATTCCTAGCAAACTCATTTGGTTTGTGCTTCATCATGCCACTGTAGCCTTATCAAAGCAAGGACCTGAGCTTTCTGCGAGCCAGGTACTGCCACAAAACTCTGAAGTTTTCTTTCAACATACATATTTTTTAAGACTGCAGAAAGCACACTTTCTGGCTTGCAACTAAAAAAAAAAAAAAATCAGCTAAAAGGTAAGGTATTTGCAAACACGAGGGAGTATACAAGTATACAAGTAATTTTTTTAAAAAAGCCTCCCGCACACTCAACTACCAAACAACTGCCAGCTAAGTTTTGGCTGTGTTTCTATTTTTCCTTCAGGTCTGAAATTGTCTGCTTCAGTTAATGAACAGTTTGAGACTGGAAAACTCTGAATGCATTTAAACTTTTATTGTGCAGTACTTCAGGCTGTTCATCATACCACTGCAGCCTTATAAAAGCAAGAGCCTGAGATTTCTGCAAACCGTATACCACTTGCTATGCAACTCGGAAGTTTTCTTTCACTGTACATATTTTTTGTGACTGCAACAGCAATTATTCCAGACACCCTGGGTCTTAGGATTTAATGAAATGAAGATCTCTCAAGCTTGCAACTAACTGATCTATAAATGCTTTTATGATTTGAGATTTCCTGTTAAAAGTTATAAACAAGAAGAAGCGCTGCAGAAATTTTCATTCAAATTATCTGATATTTTAACAGCCAGGTTGGGATTCTGTGTGATGTCCTATTTCCATATTTTCCAAACATCCACATAGCAAAAAACCCCATGCTAGTACAGCCTCCTTCCATTCTTGGATGTTGGATGCACTCATTTTATAGCACAGCTGTAGGCTGCCAGACCAGTTCTTTTCTGTTCTCAACAGACCTGTAAGTATCCTGACTCTACAGTGATCTTGTGTACTGTTCCAGAAAGATAAATAACCAAGTTGATAACAGAAACAGAAATAGCTGTCTCCATAAACAACCTCATAGAATTGGGATTAATGCTTTGCCATTCTTACCTAGTTTTGAGAATCAACAGTAAAACAAAGCAAAGTTTTATTTAGACATAACAGAGAAAAAAAAAATTAGTTACAAATAAAACAAATGTGAAACATCTACTCATGGTCATCTGTTGTTAGGTATATTCTCACAACAGCTGTATTACTTAGGCAGCCACCACCATCAGCCAACCCATTTCTGCCCTCATTATTCCTCCAGGCTTGCCAAAACAAACATTTGTGTCCGCATCGTGAATTAGTTCAAGAAACCAACGTAGCTGATAGTCACTTCTTATCTTCCCATCCCCTAGAGAAGAACTTAATTTTCACCTACATCACTGCGTAACCATGAGAGTGTTTATACCAACAAACTGGGTAGGACAGGGAAGGGTGAGAACAGGAATATACTGTTGTAAACAAAAACTACTTAATGCCAGTGCTGCTATAAAAAAGTAATTCATTAAATACCCTCCATTTAGAGTTCACTTGGTGTAGCTCAGTTACATACACCACCAAGTTCGGTTCAACAACTCCCCCTACCCTTAATATACTTCATTTTCAATCCATTCCCTATCCAAGGTTTCACTCACATTTAATACCGATGCTGCTTAAACCCTCTGTCTGCCTCCTCCAACAGTGATGTCTCATAACATAAGCAAGCAAATTCGACAGCTACTCACCACTCAAAAAGCAGCCCACTCCCGTTACTGCACATTCCAACCTCTACCTTCCTGGCATTCATTAGGAGAACTAAACCAACACAAAGTTATTCATAATCATTACGAGTGCCTATCAGCTACATCCTTAATATGCCTCCGGATACAAATGCAAATAGGCTTTAGAGTCAGGTCCATCAGTAGTACCTGGAGCCAGCTATTTCTCAACCCTGGTTTAAATCTGATCACCTATGGGCACTGCATTAACTACATGAAGATGCCTCTTCCTAGAACTGGGACGATACATAATCATTTTCCCTTTGTTTCCATGTGCTCCAGCTGACTGTCCCTGTCCAAGATGAGCACTGTGCAGTCCCCAACCATGTTTATGAACTGTATTTAATATTATAGAGGTTTTCTGTTACATGCACACCCTGTTTAGGTTCCAATCCCTGATATAACAGTAACTGTCCATAAGGGCCACACATTAACAAAGAGGACAGAGCCAGGAGCCAATTTCTTTAGCTATACAGGCCTGTTAAAATAAGTTATTTCCCTCTCTACCCTCCTCTTTTACTGCAGTTTTGAATCAAAGTATTCCGAAATGGGCACGTGGCCATCACATTTAAAAGAGCAGCCTAGACCATCACCACAATTAAGCATAAGAGGGGTGTAATTCTGCTATTGCTGAAGTAATCACCAAAGGAAAGCAGGAGCCAGTTTTCCCTACGCCAGAATGTGGAGAGCTTTACTTTGCTCTCTCTAAACAACTAATTCCATATGACTACTTGATGAATAGGAAAGAATGCTAGAAACACAGAAGCTGGAATGAAAGGTTTCTTACCTGCTCTGCAGGACTGGGGCTGACAACACACAGAAGCAAGGTTTGTGCACTGCAGCTGCATTACGGCACGCACGACAATAACTGGATCGCAAATCAAACGCAGACTATGTTTAAAATCAACAGAAAATAAGAGGAGGTAGCACAGGAGCTGGGCAGACAAACTGTAGATGCCAACAACTACGATGAACTTCACTGATGGCCCTTCACACTTTTACAGAACTTCAGTAAAGCTTTTCCAAAAGAGCAAACACAAAACTTGTACAACCCAGCTATGGGATCTGGACCTCAACTTTAACACTGTGGCACCAGCTCCATTCCTGTAAGTATTTACGCAACGGAGTAGTTCATTAGTTGCAGTTGGTCTACTGATGTGAATACAGTTAATAACAGAGGCAAAACTTTCCAGGATGGGGCTTACTGTTGGAAAAAACCAACAAAACTGTAAAGTTTAGCATTTATGAACACACTTTAGCCACTCCCACGCATTAACAGCCTATGCATTTTGGGTTTAGTATTTTAAGTTATTATGTAATGTTGAAGCTGCTAGCACAAGTTTTTCTTAAATAAAATGAAGTTTTAAAATATTACAAGCTTGTACTCTGTCCTGAGGGTAACAGTGTCCTGTCCAACTTCTTATGTTGATTAGACATGGCTAAAAATAAACATTACTACACATAATGAAACTAAGGCTCCACTTGAACACACTATGGTAGAAATCTGATTTCCCTTGTAGCACGTGGCCATAAAGGCAAGGTAAGAACTGTTTTCATAAAAGTGCATAGAAACCATGTTAAAACCTTGATCCACAGGATCCACGTGGCAAAGCAGGATCCGAAGCAGTTCATTTATAATCGACTCTGGTACTTTTCTGTCTGCAACTGCGTAACTGCTATCTCCACCTCATTTACCAAGCCTTTTAATTTTCTTTTCCCTTTTTTCTCCATGACAGAAAGGAAGAAACTCCTACACAAACTTTCTCTAGACTCATACTGAGAATAATCCTTTAAAACCCTATAAAACCTCAGTTGTCCAGGAAGTGCAGCAACGCCCAAGCACTAAACTAGTTCTTGTTTTTAAGTTAATACACAGTCATACAATTTTGTTTATATACATATTTAAATGGGTCTCTATTTGATTCCCTCTCTTCAGTTCAACATCCAAGTGCATAGGACCCAATGTCATTTCTCTGCAGTATAAAAATACTGCCCTAAATTCTTTCTAAATCTACTTAGATTTCAACATAAGCTCAACTTTGCTTGTCCCAACAATGCTCCCTCTCTCCCTCCGTCTGTATATGTATGTACACGCACCCCAAAGATATATGGATTTTATAGATCTACTTATAACATTTGAACTCAAATGTATTGAAAGCCAAACAAATAATTTCCAGGTCAGTTAAGATAAGGAAATTAGAAGTTTTTATTTGTTGAAAAATATGTTTTTCTTGAATGCAGCTGTTTGAAGACTATCTTTCATATGAGTTAAGCTAGAAGGTCATCAGCCTTTCCAAACAGAAGTTCCAAATCCAAAAGTTCATACTGGAAAGCCAGAAAACATATGTGATACAGCATCCTTACGGTTCTTTAAATGACACACAGTCATTAAAAGAAATTACAAGTGGGAGAAAACCAGACACAGCAAAACACAAATACCGAAACGTCAAAACACAGTAACATTTCTCATTACAATCCTTCTCCTGTATATACCCAGCCTTCTACTCCATCCCCACAAGTCTAGATTATGATGTCTCCTCATGTACTCAAAATGAAATGCAAAGTGCTTTGGTTGTTAGTCAACAACAAAAGTGGTAATATTAAAAGTCGTTTGGTTTGGGGTTTTTTCCCTTCTGGAATACTCGAGGCACATTTCCAACACAAATGTGAGCCATCTAGTAATTTTGCAGGCACCATTCTAAATATGTAGGTGTTTTAAGGAGACAAAGTGTCTCATTTAAACACGCCTAAACAGACACACACAAACAACTTGTTATTGCCACAATCTCATTATTAGAAACAGCTGAACCTCACTGAAACCCTCTCTCAAAAAACAGTCCACAGAATGGGAGATTTCCACATAAACAACTGAAACTATTTCCAAATATTATAAGCAATAAAACCCCAAATCTTATCATAAGCCTTACTCAGCAGGCAGCAGCACTACCAGCTCCAACCATGGTAACAGGTCGTACACAAGAAAAATCTCTTGATATACATACCTTACTACTTGACTTTTCAATCACACAACATCTTATCAAATCTTGTTTCTCACAGTAGGGACACAACGGCAGCAAAATGTTTTCATAGTGTGAAATGCACAATTCTCTTTGCTGAACAGCTCTGTAAGGTTCATCTGCTTGTGTGCAGTTGTATGCTATCCAAACCCAAATCACCCCTTTTTTATACAGCTGCTAAATACTAACACATTACATGCAAACAGTGAGTAAAATATAACTTCTTTCCTAGATTTTCTAACAATAGTCAAACCAAGTGCAACATCTGATTTAGAGAAAAATCTGATTTACTCAAAGCTGCATTTAGACACAGGATGACCAAGTGATTTACCATGGTCCTGGCTCTGAGCGTATTAGAAGTAGGACCCTGATTACAGTGCCAGCCAGCACACTGCACGATACATATTTGCAGCAATCAACTGAAGAAAAAAATAAAGTGAGATTAGGAAGGGATTTATAGATGTGCCCAAAGGAAAAAAATAATTTCACAGCAGGTATTACATACAAAGGCATTAATTAATATGGCAGCATTTCCATTTTCCTCATCACAGACAAAACAATTGCCTTCCCATTTGCAGAAAACAATTTAAAAGCTATTTCTGAATGGAGAATTAGCAGTTTTGGTTCAATCTTGCGCTTATAAAGGCTGAGGAAATAGCAGATTTCTACTGAGATAATTCCTCAAATCTACTTAATACAAGTGAAGAAAATAATAATAATGGATTGCTTCCTTTTAAAAAGGCAGCAGATCTATTAATTTAGGCCAAGCTGAAGCCAAATTCTGTTATTTATATTTGAACAGTTTCACTTTCATCCCTTACTTCCTCCTACATGTCCTCACCATCACAGTGAGTGAATCAGACAGGGCTTTCCAGTCACCACGAATTCAAAATTCACATTACCTTTTTATTATAGGTATTTCAATTTCAGATGATTTTTTGGCATTTCTAAAGCAACTGTTGCAATAATTCTTGCATTAATAAGATAAAAATCTTATTTCTTCTTGTCTTCCTGAAAGTCTTACCTATAAAATGAATCAAGCTTCCTACTTTAACTGATAAAGTTGCTACTATGAATTTAAAAATGCATTACTCTCTTCAAGGGTCTTTTGCCAGGAAACAGAAGTGATTTTCCTGTCACTATCTTTAATTTTTGATGTCACTTTAGTCTGTGTAGTTTGAAAAATAAGGAAAAAAACTCCTAAGTACAAATAGTACTTTCCTTTAAAACTGGAGACTTGCTTCATAATCGCCATTTAGCAGAGAGAAGAGTAAGAAGTCACTGTCTTCACTAGAAAAACATTCCTGCAGAAGTTTAATACGAACTTAACTGCTTGTCGCCAACATTCGATACTTTCCCTAAATCTTTACTAAAGATAACTGCCGATCATTGAGATTATTTGACTGAAATGACTAATTACATTCAGGGACTCTGTTAGTATCTCCCACTTCGCACTGTATAACTCAAGAAAAATGCTCGCGATAAACATCCGCTTGTGTCCCCCCCCCTTCAGAGGAAGATTTTCGCTAAACCCTCAACACCGTGCAGCCGATGTTTTTACAGACGATTATATAACTTGTCTCTCCCCGAGCGCTGCCGCAGCGCCGTGTTTTACCCTCAATTGACGGGAAATCGGGGCATCGCCGCTGGGGAGGCGGGGGGCAAGCGGGACTTTTGCTT
>NW_010333582.1:0-6155 GCF_000700745.2 Antrostomus carolinensis
TAGCACTCCTCACTGAGCTGCTGAGAGCCCAGAGTTGGGCTATGGGGAGTCTTCCCCATGCTCCTAGTGCTGCTGGATGCCTAGACCAGGAGGATCCAGAGCCAGGGCTGCTAGGGGACCTGCTGCAGAGGCAGGAGCCAGGGTTCCTGCTCATGGCTTAATTCTGAGGTCTCTGAGAACACCTGCCTGTGGGACAGAGGAAAAGGTGCCAGATCAGAAAAGCTTTGATAACAAGGAATGAGAAAAAACACATCAGACTACATCAAGGGATCTCCTTCATGGATTTCTCACCACTTTTTGATATTCTGGTGTCAATCTGGGAGCTCAAAAGCTTTTAAAGGCCATACTTGGATTTCCAGGCTAAACAGAGCCCTGGCTGCCAGCAGCATGAAGAATTTCTTCGTTTGGGGTTGTGCGCTCCCTTCTGATCCAGACATACTGAAGTCTGGCACATCCCAGAGTCCAAACCAGTCCAGGCAGCAAGACCCTCTGCACCTCCTACCCTCCTTGTTTATTAAGTGAGGAGCAAACCAATACAACTCTCACAGCATATTTTTAATCACAAATTCATCAAAACTTTTGTATTTGTACGAAACACGAAGACAAGAATCTGTAACTTCTTACCAAAAACCTTATTAGTGGAAAGTTCTTTAACAACTCAATATCCAAACCTACTAAACACAAGCATTCAGAAAAGGAAAAACTTCTTTACAGTGAGGGTGCCAGAGCCCTGGGACAGGCTGCCCAGAGAGGGTGTGGAGTCTCCATCTATGGAGATGTTCAAAACCCACCTGGACACCATCCTGTGCAACCTGCTCTAGATGGACCTGCTTTGGCAGAGGGGTTGGACTGGATGATCTCCTGAGGTCCCTTCAAACCCCACCATTTTATGATTTTGTGAAAATCAGAGAAATTCCCAATTCAATTGAACAGGAAGAAAAAGAATTTAGACAGGATACCCTTAGAGGAGAAGCAAATAGACTTATCTAGTTCCTGTCACTGTCTTAAGGACATAAAGCTCTGGGGCCAAGTTGCAGCAATCCTCAGAGCTGACAGAGGGACTGGACATACCCCAGGCTTGGGAGCTACAGGATCAAGTCTAGAACCAAAACCCAACCTCACAGCCTCTCCAGAATCTGCTTTGGAGGGAGGTGAACTAATTTTACTAGAAATAAAAGGAAATTGAAGATGCAAGAAGAGAAACATCTTGGAGTTTTGAAGATGCAAAGGGAGTCTGCTGTGAAAATATTTAATTGTTATGATCTCTGCACTTGGATAAGGGAAAGATAAGAAGATCTTGGATAAGAAAGACTAAATATTGAAGGTGTCACACCACCTGGGAACGTCAGCCAGGACTGTGCTTTGAGTTTAATTTGAACCTTTCTGCACCACCCAGTGCCCACGCTTGCTGTGCTTAAAATCAGTCTGAAGGAACCATTTAAAATCAGTGGCTAAAACAACAAGATCCAGATTAAAATTCAGATAATCACTTCATCCAAATAGATTTGGTTCACACCACCATTCAAGATGATACTATTGAATTTCTTTTCTTTCCCTGTTTTCTTTCCTGACAAGTATCTGCATGTCTGGATTCCAGTCAGAACTGTGTGGGTTTTCATACAGGATTCATCACTATAGTAACCGAGCACAAATCATCAAGTGTGAGGGGTTTTCTGTTTCCCTCTTTTTCTTCTTTTTTTATTTATTTATTTTTTTTTAACTGACAGTGAAGTGGGACACACAGACATGGCTGAGATTTTCAGAAGCTGCCACAAAATTCCGGTGACATTTGGGTTTATAAAACGTCCAGAACACATCAGAAATCCCTGCAATAAACAGAATCATACAGGAAGTCTCTGCAGTGCTTTAAGCCCATGACTACAATAGGAGTAAATGCTGTTCCTAATAATTTTATTAATAAGAAGCACAGGGTAGATGTGAAAGGTTGTACTTGGGGGTTTTCTAGCCTCATGTTCCAGATGAAAGTGTGGCTGATTTTGAGGAAGTCACAAAAGATATCAAGAACCATCAATCACTGGTTAAACAGATTATGAAAAGCCTGAGCCAAACAACTTGAATAAAAGCCAGGGATAAATATTGCCTGTCCTTTGTAATCATTTTGAGGTAACATTGTAAGCAAAACAGTAGAATTTTTTTTTTCCCCCTCACAAAAAATATTCCTAAATGTGATGGTCCTCAAAACACGTACATAATTAAGCCATTGAAAACAGCATTCAATAAAATATATTAACTGAAAGATCATATTTGTATGTGTGTATGTGTGTGTTTGTACATAACTAAATGAGGTAATAAAAGATTCAGGAAGGTCTCAGGCTGCTCTGCAAAGATCAGGTGAAAGTAATTGCCTAAATTTGTCTTAAAATTACAACAGAAAAATTTATTTAGTATTTGTATCTACCCTTAAATAATCTGTGTTCCTTATTTGGATTCTTTTGTTCTTCAAACCACCATGGATATAAAAATCCAATAAAATTATTGTGCAATATACAATCCAATGAACAGACTTCTCGCTTCACTTACTTGCTAATCTTCCTAATAACATAGATGGCACTGGAGCCTTGGAGCAGGTATCAGAAGCCTGCTGCAATCAGAGACATCCCTAACTGTGGCTTACAGCTCTTAGGAACGTTTGACACAACATGGTCCAAGAATTGAATGATCAAAACTATGCTTTCCAAACTCACTCCCCAAGTCTGAATCATTCAAATCAATTTTAAAATTAAAAATAGGTGAAACGAGTGGCAATCAAAATTCAGTCAACTACTACCTCAGCCAACCTCACACATACACAGCTGTAGAGAAATGACGTTTGAACAACCACAGGAAAGAAGTTTCATCTTGAACTAAAATGAAATTTAACCTGCTCATATAGTCATTAAACACAAAGGTAGGTTTAAAATGCAAATGTCACAAATTGAACAATCCCATTATTCAATTTCCTTCCTTTACTAATCAGAATGTTTTTCTCCTGCGACCTTATCAGCACAGGGAAAAAAAAGTAATAGGGAAAAAAAAAGTAATAGAAAAAAAAAAGTAATAGGAAAAAAAAAGTAATAGGAAAAAAAAATAATTAGAAAAAAAAAGAAATAAGGAAAAAAAAAGAAATAGGAAAAAAAAAGAAATAGGAAAAAAAAGTAATAGGGAAAAAAAAGTAATAGGGAAAAAAAAAGTAATAGGAAAAAAAAAGTAATAGGAAAAAAAAAAGTAATAGGAAAAAAAAAAGTAATAGGAAAAAAAAAGTAATAGGAAAAAAAAAAGAGTAATGAAGACTTGTGCTTTTATTTATACAGGCTGATAAAACCAAACCAAGACAACTGTATTAGTAGAAAGAATCAGAAATAGAGACAGAGCCGTTCAGGTTCAGTTAACCTAGTCCAGCCCTTTACAAAGCAACAAAATATTTGACCAATCTCATGACTATTGGTCCATTTATAATGAAATTATTTTTCCAGATCTGGTTGTTTCAAATAAGCAGCTATCCACATCCTGAATAATAATAAAAAAATCATCATAGGCGACACAAGATCTTGCTTACAGGGATGAAAACTCAACTGGGATGACAAGATACAGCAACAATAGGACACGCACGGGTCTGACGAAGCGGCAGCAACGCTACGGTGCCGTTTGTTCACAGCCTATGGGTTTGTGTTTGAGGGGCTGCTATAGAAATGTAGAGATAATGTCAGTCTCCTGTGTTCAACTCAAGTACTTTTCCTTCAATTCTCATTAATTTTATTTATTTATTTATTTTACAAACAGTATAAAATAGTTTTTAATATACAAGCTAGCAACAAAAAACTATTACACCAAAATACTACTTATGGTCAGTTTCATCTTGTGAAATAAAATAAATGAGAGGGAAACGAGGGAAGACTGCTCTGTTATTGATTTTTTAAAGTTGAGGATGAAGCGAGCATCCAGTCTAGCCTGACTTCCTGTCTGTCACCAATTTGCTTTTACACTGAGCTCATGAATTTACCTTTAATGAAAGTGTAACTTGTATTTGGCTAAGGCATATTTTCTAAAAGCGATATAAATGACATCAAAAGAGGAGAAAATACACCTTCCATGACAGTTTATTCCAGCAGTTAATCATGTTAAAAAGTACCCATTTCTAATTTAAATTTGCCTGGCCTCAGCTTTCTAGGATAATTATCCCCTTTTATCTCTTTATAAAAGGAGAAAGCAGTTGTTCCCTTTCCCAGCTTGATTAGAAAGCCCTACAGTATTTTCTAACAACACATTTCTAACGAGAGGATAGTTTAGGATTAGTTTCTTCCCTCACAGTGAAAATTTCTGACAATCTACATACTGATTCCACTAACCAGAAAGATACAAATTATGAAAAATGAAGGAACTGATGAAAAGAATCATGAAAGATTGAAAATACATCTAAAATTTACATTGAAACTACTTACTTCTCCAGCTGGCCAAGAGGAAAAATGACTAACCAAAAGAACTCTTCTTGGAACGAGCAGATATAGGGGAAACTTATCTATAGGTTACACGAGATGAGCTCAGTCCTAAAAAATCTCCCTTATGAGAGTGTTTGGTAAAGGAAAAAAAATAAGCAGCGTATGAATAAGAAGTTTCAGACCACAGCAGGACACAAGGACAGAATAACCACTCCTTCTCTAGGAAGAAAACTGGATTACTTGTGGAAATGTCTTGTGAGGAACGGCTGAAAAAACCACAGAATTAAGAGCCTGCATGCAGTTCCCCAAAGGAAGGAATTGGCTAAGATGATACATGCTGATTAAAATGGATTCTCTATTTTATGCATCTAGGAGCTTCAGGAAGAGTAGATTGGGGTATAAGACTAATGGGGCAGAACAGCTCTAGCAACTGTAAAGCTAAATTATCACCCCAAGGACCGACTCATAAGGATGCAGAGTTCTGTCACGCCAAAAAAAAACCCCAACTTGGTGTTCTGTCATAGCAGTTTACCACCTCCTATTTGTGGAGTATATACCACCAGTATTTGTGGAATTAAAACCAAACAAAAAGCTTATTTTTCTGTAGTAGCACCTTGGGAAAACAAACTTTATTCAGCATTAGGATATATAACAAGAAGAAATTAATGAAAATATTGACTCTGTTAACAGCCGTTACTGTTCTTGTAAATAAGAGAATTTCACAAGAAAAATCTCTCTCTCAAATAAGGAAAATGTCAGATTAACATCACCACCTCCTCCCAATGAGAGCACCTAACTAATGAGGATGGATCTAATTTATGTCCACAGTGACAGCTGTCTTACAAGCAGATTCACTGATTCTCGATAACATTTTTCAGGCTAGTTTCCGTAGCAACTGCCACCTCACACTCCCTTCCCTAAGGCACAAAAAACATCTAATAAAATAATAATAATAGCAACAATAACAACAATACTACTACTGCCACAATGTCTGTCAGGAGAGTAGGTTAGATTTCTGCTGGGAAACAAGGTTGATTCTTACAGTGGGGGATTCAATCTATTGCAAACACATTATAATGTTATTTTTTTATTATTTATTTGGGTTTGGGAAATGGAAAACACAAGTACACAACCCTCTAGAAAATTAAATCAGAGTGAACTGTCCTTTCATTCAAGCCATTTGCTGCCAAGGCAGTAATGAATTTTGGGAATGAAAACTGAGAAATATATAAAAGAGGAAAAGGAAACACAGCAAGAACAATCAAATAAGCTATAATTTTCAATTGTTGGTCAGGTTCTGTCCATTAGGAATTGATTTAGGCAGTCCTCCCGACAGGTGTTGAAAGAACTGGGAAAAGCTGTTAACTTCTCAAGTAAGCGATGCCGGCTATCGAGATCAGTGACATCTATTCTTGCTTTGGCAGCAGTGATAAACAAGTGCAGCATTTCCTGGCTCACAGAAAATTCCAGGAGAGTTGTAAAAACAAATTCTTTGCTCTAACTACTTCCACAGAGCATGTGATTTTAACCAAGTAGCACATCTGGTACGAAGCCCAGTAGAAACACTGCTACATGATACCATAAGAGTACTTTATACGGACATAACCTCTCTCTAGACCCTCATGGATTACACGTGACCTATATGTGCTTCATGACTGTAAAACTGCTGACAGCCCATCGAAGTTGTCTTTCATAGAATCGTTGAATGGTTTGGGTTGG
>NW_010333582.1:6450-14685 GCF_000700745.2 Antrostomus carolinensis
CCTTCTCTTCTCCAGGCTGAACAGCCCCAACTCTCTCAGCCTGTCCTCGTAGGAGAGGTGCTCCAGCCCTCTTTGCCCATCATCTTCATCTTTCACAGTAGATGGATTAAACAGAGATTCACAGATGTCTTATAACACACATCTTAGTGGGCAGATATTCTTGAGTTATTCCAAATAGAGCCTGATAGGGAATTATTCAGTGCAGCTCTATTTAATATTTGAAAATTTATTATTGAAGCAGAGACAAAACCAATATTTTCAGGTACAGTCTCAGGGCAGTATGCACACCAACAGGATGGCAGCAATGAGAAGAGGTACTTTTACACAGATTTTAATATCAAAATTCAGCAAACAACCTCCCACACACACACACTTTTTTAATACAAGCTAGCATAATACAGAGGTTTTAAGTATTTGATAAGAAATGTGGTTTGCCTTGAAGTTATAGACTCAGACATTTAGGGTCACCACATATCTTTTCCTACTACAAATTAAGTCAAGAAAAGTTACTAAGATTCTTGAGTGTGTAAAAGGAGACTACTAAGTGTAAAGTTATCTTCATAATACACTGTACTAGTTTTTTTGGATCAACGCTGCTGGTATTCAACCTTCCAGAAAAATAAGTTCCAAAAGTAAAAAAAACACTAAAAAAAACCACAAAATAATAATAATAAAAAAATCACTTGGGGACTGAAAAACAAGTCTCATAATACAACGATAGAGCCCATTTGATCCAAAAGCAAGCTGAGGAGTCGTTTCCTGTCTGTGAAGATAGACCTATGCATGAAAAACACAGTCATTTGGAGGTTTTCTGTTCTTACTAGCAAAGCATAACTGAAAAATTAAGCCTTGAAACAAAATGTAATTTCCTAGGAATAAGGGAACTAACACTGAAATGGTTTAAGAGATGAAGGAAGAGACTCCCACCATTTCCTGTCCCCAGAACCCAGGGACTTAACTGTCATGCTCTGAACGTGCTTTCTGGGAACACTTGGCAGTTCGGTGTTGAGATATTAAAATGCCTCAGCAGAGTAGTCTCTTCCGTGCCTGTAACCAGTAAATCCATCGGTTCCCTTGTTTATCTGTCTTTATAATTACGAGTGTTGCCCTGGCCACGCTCACGACACCAGCTTTGTGCTCGGGAAAGTATCATTAACTTTTCCACAATTCATTCGAGACCTGTGTGTGTGCCTGAGTGCAACCCAGCTCTGAACATAATGGAATTGTTCAGTTACAAATCCAAATATTAATCATCAGATCTGGAAAAACTACTATTTTTGTTGCTGCTGGTTTGGGTTTTTTTCCCCCTTTGTCTAATTTTGGAACACAAATTGCCTGTTAACGAACACGCTGGTACGGCAAAGCCTCACATAAGGGTGATACCATGTTCTCTCCTGGTCTCTGCTTGTCTCACAAAACAGGTTGTAGTATAACATGATAGCCCACAGGAAAGTAAAGCTATTGGCTTCTCCACAGGGTTATCTAGACAAAAATTAATAGCCTATAACAAAGGAAAATTAAAAGGCCAGCTAATCCCCTTCCTGCTTTTAAATATACAACTTACTTGGAATACCACACAGTTAAAATAACACAGTGTGCGTGATGAAAGCCCTTCACTACTGACTTTCCACATATTTCTATATAGCTTGGACAACACTAAGACTAAAATACAGCATCATAAGTTGTCTACAAGGAAAGCCGGGCTTCTTAATCAGGTGTAGAGAAGAGAACTAGAAAAATTAAAGAGAGCAGTGGTGAGGGAGATGCAATCCAAGGGAGTCATGTGGCAAGCCCAGGACAGCAAACCTCCTCTTGATCTCCTGCACACTGCATCCCTTCAGAAATTCAGAGGATCCAATTCCCATGTGCAGCCAAGGAAGCGACAATAAACGAGCACCACGGCAATGTTGTTCCCTAGGAAAGTGTGAGTGTGTCTAAAGTAGGATGCTTCAGCTGGCAGAGGGACTGCATCAGCACCCCGCTCACTTTTAGGACACAGTTGTATTTGGTTTGACATCTGCAGCACAGAGCAGTAGACGCTGTGCTGAGGTTCTGCAAATCTTATTCCTTCTCATAGAATCATTTGGTTGGAAAAGACCTTTGAGATCATCGAGTCCAACCGTACCTGTCCACTCCGAAACCAGATCTCTGAGCACCTCATCTACCCATCTTTTAAACACTTTCAGTGATTGGGATTCAACTAACAAGAGTACATACACCTATTTGCACACAGAGGCACACCTGAGCTGCACTTTAACACGTGCTTTCGTGGGTATCGGGGCCTCTTGTGATGTTGCAGATTTTCCTCTCACAGAGATCACCCTGGTTCCCCACATGCAAACACCACCCACATCTGCCCAGTCTGAGGAGGTTTTGAAATTATTAATCTTTTATTTTTCTCTCTCCAGACTCTCTCCTCTAATTACTGTGTGGGAAAGAAAAGAACAAAGGACAGAGATTCCAAGAAGCAGGTTAAGGATTGACTTCCCAGACACTCTCCAGCCTCTTTGAACCAGAGTACCAGCGTGCCTGGATACTTGTCTGTTCCTTCTCTACCACTCGTTTGTTATAAAACCTCGGGGAAGTCATTTACATCCCTGTAACTGCTGTTCTATCATCTCCAAAACTCCATCCTAAAGCTTATATTAATGCTAGTATTAAATGGTAATGCTAAATTCATGCTAATATTAGTGCCTATATTAAAGCTAATATTAACACTTTTTTAATAAGCATTCGCAGATCTACTGCAAAGATATTTTAGTTAATAACGATTAAGACACACCAAAACTTTGCTCTAAACCAGCCAACTTGCAAGAAGTGGCAGTGTATCCCTGCTGTATCTTTGTGTTGAATAGCTTATTTTCTTAATAAGATAAACCTCACTGTGCCATTTTTTAATAGTTGAGATACAATAAGAGGACAGTAAAATGCCAACAGGCAGTAGAGTCATTTTATTACATTTTAATACTAAAGCAGTAAACAGTTCCAAGATCATGGTTGTTATTGCCTCTTGAAAAGATTAACTATCTCAGTTATCATAGAATCACAGACTTATTTCAGTTATAGAATCACTGAATGCTTTGGGTTGAAGGGACCTTTCAAGGCCATCTGGTCCAACCCCTGCAGTGAGCAGGGACATCTTCAACCAGAGCAGGTTGCTCAGAGCCCCATCCAACCTGACCTTGAATGTTTCCAGGGATGGGGCTTCTACCACCTCTCTGGGCAACCTGAGCCAGGGTTTCACCACCCTCATTGTGAAAAATTTCTTCCTTACATCTACTCTCTCTCTCTCTTCTTTTAGTTTAAAACCATCACCCCTTGTCCTATCACTACAGGCTCTGCTAAAAAGTCTGTCCCCATTTTTATTAAAATATTGTGACCCCTTCAGGTACTGGGAGGCCACTAGAAGGTCTCCCCGGAGCCTTCTCTTCTCCAGGCTGAACAGCCCCAACTCTCTCAGCCTGTCCTTACAGCAGAGCTGTTCCATCCCTCTGATCATTTTTGTGGCCTTCCCTGGACCTGCTCCAACAGCTCCATCTCTTTCCTGTGCTGAGGACTCCAGAGCTGGATAGAGTATTTCAAGAGGGGTCTCAAAAGCAGGAGTTTATTGCTTTGGGATTTTTTTTAAAGGAAGAAAAATTAAGAAAAAAAAAATATATATATATATGTTCTTCTGTAGTTCATGAGAAAGACTGCAATTTATTTTAAAGGTTCTGCAAAAGAAATCCAAGTCAGAGAGGAGCCTGGTAGCAGTTCCATGTATCATTTCAGATAGAAGAGATGAGTGGCTGCTCCGCGCAGCTACAGCCCTGTGCACTGAGTATTATCCTAATTGAACCAAGGATCTATCCAAGATCCGTGGCACGCTGCCCAGCAGACAAAGTGCTCTCACTCTCTGGCTCTGCAGGCTGCAAGGGCAATGCTGCTGCAGAATGAGCCAGGGGAAAAGCAGGGGGAGAGAAGGAGGAAGAGCAAAATTCCAGCTGCACTTGCTCACAGAAGAGCTCCCTGTTCAACAGCCTTGGAAACAGCCACGGCACCAAGTTCAGAGGAAGCCCGCACCGTGCCAAGTTGGCACTTGCTGGGGAGGAAAGGAAGCTTCTGGGGGGAAAAAAAACTAGAAAGAAAAAAAGAGTGGGGGAAAAAGTCACTATAAAGAAGTCAAATATTTAAAATAAGTATGGAAAATGGGCATTAAGTGCTGCTTTTGCCCAAAGACTAATGGAAAACGGGCATTAAGTGTTGCTTTTGCCCCAAGATTAATGGAAAATGGGCATTAAGTGCTGCTTTTGCCCAAAGACTAACGGAAAATGGGCATTAAGTGTTGCTTTTGCCCTAAGACTACAGTTTGGCAAGAAAAAATAAAAGAGCTGAGAGAAAAAAAGCAGCCAATACCATCTCAGGTATTGGTCTTGCTGAAGTACCGATGCTGGGCAAAGCACAACTTGGTGAACTGCTAGGCAAGGCAGATGGAAGGTTAAATTAAATTACAGGAAGCCATGCCAAAGATGCAGAACATGCTGTTCTCCACCACATAAAAGAAAGTAATTTCACTGGCAGGTTTATCTTTTGGTATAGGTATCAAACAGAATTAAAACTCTCCCTATTTTTTAAAAAGTCCACAGTTTCAGATGTCTTCCCTAGTGCCCTAAACCAATTCCAACACTGTAATTGCAATTTGCCTACCGAAAATTCACTGATGATTACATGGGTGTAGACTACTTCTGCTCCCAAATTCTCTGAGGCAGCTCATATTATAAGAACCTTATTCACTATGTTTTTTACTCCAGTAGCCAAAAGCTTTATATTTATAATCATTAAAATTAAATGTGTAGGAGCATTACAGAACTCGCATACCTCTGCATACTCACACACATTAAAAAAAGGGGCTTTAACATGTATTTTTTAAAGAATTACTCAAGTTATTTAAATACTACACACTTCCTAAATAACATAAACACCCGTCCTGGTTTTAGTGGAACTATCACAACACCAAACCACAATTATCAACATTAACCACCTGTAAAGAAGCAACTCTAGGGCAGAAAAGGACGAGAGAGTGTACTAACCGAGTCAGCAGAAAATCCTGGTGTCACTGTATGCCGCTAAAAACTTTGGCAACCCCTAACAAAGCAAATTTAACAACATTTGAAGCTGTATTCTAAGCACTTGGCAATCGCTATAATTTAACCAGCACGATCATGTGGAGATTTTGCCAATCTGCAGGGTTTTTTAGCACTAATTCCAACCTTGAAGCCAAAGAGAAACTATTGATATTTGATGGGTACAGCTACAAAATATTGTTTTTTTTTTTAAGTAGGAAATAAAGTGTATCCCCTTTGGTAATGTTATTCTGTCCTACAAGTTGTTTTCCAATTATTTTGCTGGAGTTTCCTAAATATTCTCTCTCCTTGGAGACTCTTACCTGCTTGTTACCACTAGGAACAAAATTGCTAATATAGATTAATGTAAAAAAATCAACCTAAGTAATAGAAAATTTCTCTGAGGAGTTATTTAAGATGAAGAACTGCATTTAGGTGGAGGTGGTGACGGCCAGGTGGCACAATGTCCAGCATGGCTGGTGTTAGCTAGCAGAGAGCACAGTGACTCTAGAGCAACCAGTGTTGTGTCAATGTGCTATGTATATTCAGTGCAACATTTTAAGTGGAATATAAATTAGAGCTCTTCATAAAACTCCTTTATTTTTTCCATTTGATGACCACATACTGGGAAGAGGTAAATAAAGGACAGATGTGACAAGCTTTATTTTTTTAAAGGAAAAAAAGTTTTCCATTATGGAAAAGCATTTTTTTGTTCATCCTGAGACAAAATATTGGGAGGAGGCATGAGTTCTCACAGCATTCTCCTGGAGAAACTGGCTGCTCATGGCTTGGATAGTGTATTCTTCACATGGGGTGGAAAACTGGCTGGATAGCTGGGTCCAAAGAGTTGTGGTGAATGTAGTTAAATCCAGTTGGCAGCCAGTCACCAGTGGTGTTCCTCAGTGCTCAGTACTGGGGCCAGTTCTATTTAACATCTTTATCAATGATCTGGACAAGAGGATCAAGGGCACCCTCAGTCAGTTTGCAGACAACACCAAGTTGGTTGGGAGTGTTGATCTGCTGGAGGGAAGGAAGGCTCTGCAGAGGGATCTGGACAGGCTGGACCAATGGGCCAGGACCAATTATGAGGTTCATCAAGGTCAAGTGTTGGGTCCCGCACTTGGGTCACAACACCTCCATGCAATGCTCCAGGCTTGGGGAGGAGTGGCTGGAGAGCTGCCTAGAGAAAAAGGACTGGGGAGTCTTGATCAAGAGACAGTTGAATATGAGCCAGTGTGCCCAGGGGGCTGAAAAGACCAAGGGTATCCTGGCCTGTATCAGCAATAGTGTGGCCAGTAGGACCAGGGAAGTTCTCTTCCCCCTGTACTGGGCACTGGTCAGGCCGCACCTCGAGTGCAGTTTTGCACCCCTCACTAGAGGAAAGGTAGAGATGTTGGTCTCTCCTCCCAAGTAACAAGCGATAGAACAAGAGGAAACGACCTCGGGTTGCACCAGGGAAGGTTTAGATCAGATCTGAGGAAAAATTTCTTCACTGAAAGGGTTCTCAGGCACTGGAACAGGCTGCCCAGGGCAGTGGTGGAGTCACCGTCCCTGGAGGGATTTAAAAGATGGGTAGATGATGTGCTTAGGGGCATGGTTTAATGGTGAACTCAGCACTGTTGGGTTTATGGTTGGACTCAATGATTTTAAAGGTCTTTTCCAACCAAAGTGATTATAAGATTCTATGAGTAGCTTTAAAAAAAAAAAATTCTCAGAGAAAAATCTCAAAAGAAGACGACAAAAGGTCAGCATTTAAAACTCTTTGCTGAATTTGATCCAAATTCACTGTTTTGCTCAGAAAGAGCAACAATTTGCTTCATCAAATTTGATATATTTTCCCTAGCATTAAAAGCACTTAATTTTTAGACTTGCGCTGGTCCATCCTTCTAGTTGGAGTCAGAGCTCTGAATCATTAAACTGATTACACCCTGTTAAGCCTATGTTCTGCAAACATTCTTGAACAGTACATGTGATAAGAAACAACAAAAATTAAAGATTTAGATAAGGTTTACATTCTACAAGCTCAAACAATATCATTAATTGTAGCTTTAGAAACAGCAAAAATTTTGTGTGTAGGTATTATTGGCAGAAGATGGCAATATAACCTCAAACTAATTTTTAAAACCTCAAAAGATACATTAAAAAAATAATATGCAGCTCTGCCTGGCTTGAAGATAAAAGCCTTGAAGCAATGTGAAATAACAACACAGGGAGTTTAGGGGAATAAGAAGGAAAAGGATAACGTTGAATATAAGAAAATAGCTCAGAATGATATAAGACAATGCACTGAGTAAATACTATTCACAGTAAATACTAATTTAGTTAAATTGATTGTTAGCTTACTTTCATTAAAGTGTTTAGTAATTAATGCTTCTGCTGTAGCTTGTGTGCAGACAATTTGATACGAGTGAGTAACCAAAATGTGGCTTTTACTGATCTCAGACCATTCACTTAGGAGACCCATTTTCTCATCTCTTGTTATAAATGAGACTGTCCCACCACCCACAAGATTTTCTTCTCCTCTGAGGTTCTGATGTTTCTCTCCCCAAAATTTTGCCCTGTAGCTAAGATCATTTATAGGAAAGTTTAATGGAAGTTAAACACATATATTTGGAAGGTTATAGTTTCAAAAAAACTATACTTTTAATTGAATTATGTTTTATGGAAAAAAATGTGTAATATTTTTAGTTTAATAACTTTTTAAACAGCTAATGCAGGCTTCTTTTCCATGATTCAATCAGCTCTAGAACTACACAAGTAAAACAATACTAACCCTAACTTCCTGATCATCATGTTAAAAAAAAAAGTTAGCAGTGTAATTAGATTTACAAACATGACTGAAGTTTGCTCTAATTAATTCTGGCATAACCAATTCTAAAATTTTAAAAATTCTTTTTTATATTTAAGAAACTGAGCAGGTGCAGCCCTACCCATACACTTCATCCACACCAATTCCAGATGCACTTGGAAAGTAAGTTTTCTTTTTGCCAAGTTTTTTTTTTTCTAATACATTAATTCCCTGATCTAATTCACTGCGTAGCCGAAAGAAGCAATTGCACTTATGTAAAAGCACGGTGAAGAAGAGAGAAAAACAGGGAATGCAAACTAGGAAAAGGATCATGGAATCAGATAT
>NW_010333583.1:0-41019 GCF_000700745.2 Antrostomus carolinensis
CTCCTCCTCCTCCTCCTCCGCTTCTAGATGTCATTTTGAGATTTATTTTTGTTTGTTTTCCATAAATTGTAAGAATTGTTGTTATTTTTGTAAATTCACCTTTTCCACATTTGTTCTTTTTAAAAATGTCCCCCCTTTCTAGTTGTTTTATTTATATGAAATGTGTCAGAAGATAAGAAAATTATATATTTTTTTTATGAGAACATATATAGCACCTTCTGATGTCTCCAGTGACTCTTGGCACCAAAATTATTAGGAATCTGAATTTATGGTACTCTGTGTTTGAGCTCAAAGAATGCACTATGAAAAATTTTCTTTACTTCTCTTTTTGTGACTGCCCTATGTCTTCTGATAACCTCCCAAACTTGTCCTGTTCCTGGGCACCTGCAGGCTAGGCAGCTATTGTAAGAATCATAAAGCATGAGTACTGAATGAAAAACAGAATAATTGTATAATTAATGGTGTGGGCTGAAGAGAAAATTGTTTAGAAGTAGAGCATGATGCTGGAGCAGTTGAGTAATTAAGTCCTGCCCTTGTAATGCTCTTCAGTTTTTTCTGTACTGTGCCCTGACTGTACTTTCAGTCATCTAGCAGTTTTAAAATCCTGTAGTTTCTGCAGGCTAAAATCACATCTTACTCAAATGGTCTGTTTGTCTGTGTAATTAATTAGGAAAACTTTTGCTCTTTGTCACTCTGTATCTCAAAGAAGATCAGATCTGGGAGAATCAGATTAGGCTGGAACTGTTTCTGTTCTCCTGCACTTGAAAATATGACTGCACCAGAGAACTGTACCCTATTTGAGGCAGCAAGCTATCTTAATTTGGCAACTTTTTGTTCATTCTTCTTTCTTTTACACTTTATAGAAACGGAAGCTCCAATTAAGCCCAGAGCAATGTAGCAACTTTTATGCAGACCAATATGGAAAAATGTTTTTTCCTAATTTAACAGCCTATATGAGTTCTGGACCTGTAGTTGCTATGGTTCTTGCCAGAAATCGCGCAGTCTCATACTGGAAGGAATTGCTTGGACCATCAAACAGCATCAGAGCTAGGAGAACTCACCCTCACAGGTAACTCACTGATGGGCCTTGATGAAGTCAGTAGGATTTTGTCTTTCTCTTCACTGAGACCAGAGTTTCTCTGCTTTTTCCTTTTTTTTTTCCTTTTACAATAGATATATACGTTTCCAGTGGCCTGTTATCTCTTAAATTCTGTGTAACAACACAGCTTTTCACCTTTGGTTTTTAGTATGTAAAGTTTTACATACCCATTTTACGGAGAATGCTGAGTGCATGAACATAAATTTTAGGTACTTATTTTGTTTAAAAACAAAATCAAGCTAGTGCCTTGATAATTAGTCTCTATATATTACTTTTATATGCTCTCAGACTGTAGAGACTTGGAAGGGATTTGCAGTTTCCTAGCAAGCAGTTGTTTCTCTTTTCATTTATTTATTTCTTTATTTAGCTTAAGAGCAATCTATGGGACTGATGATCTGAGGAATGGATTTCATGGCAGTCTCAGCATTTCCGCAGCAGAAAGAGAAATCCGATTCATGTTTCCAGAAGGTAAAATAGTGCAAATAATACTTTGCCAATCCTTGGGAGTATCCTTCCCAAGTCCTTCCCACTTGTCTCTGGCCGGGTTGTAGGTATAGTTGGATTTACAAAGGGTTGGGTTTGTTTTCTTTATGAGGATGTGAGTCTCTTTACATATAAGTTGATATTTTCTGCTACAAAAAATGTACCAAAATGTATCTAAAGAGCCATTATAGTTAGAGGGATGGCTTATACTTTTCAAACTCTGTGGTCTGGAGCACACAAAGCTGGTACATAGAATGGTTTGGATTGGAAAGGACCTTAAAGATCATCCAGTTCCAACCCCCCTGCCATCAGCATGGACACCTTCCACTAGACCAGGTTGCTCAAAGCCTCATCCAACCTGGCCTTCAACACTTCCAGGGTCGGGGCATCAACAGCTTCCTTGGGCAACCTGTTCCAGTGTCTGGCCACCCTCACAGTGAAGAACTTCTTCCTAATATCTAATCTAAACCTCCCCTCTTTCACTTTAAATCCATTTCCCCTTGTTTTGTCATTAACTGCCCTTATGAAAAGTCCTTCCCCAGCTTTCTTGTAGCCCCTTCAGGTACTGGGAGGCTGCTATAAGATCTCCCCAGAAGAGAGGTACATACTCCAGAATATCCTTCTGGCATTGTCAGCCCCAGGGGTTCCTGTTGGCTTGAGAAGACTGACTGTCTTCTTGGGCTCAGGCTGAGTAATTCCTGTTCCACAGCAGCTGGATGCTTACAGGACAGTGCAACTCCAAAGTGCCCGAGAAATGGGCCATAGAACCTGGACAGGCTGGGAGAAGATCTCTTGTTTGTAATGTAACAGTTGAAAGATGACTTTGC
The DNA here is from genome assembly GCF_000700745.2 of Antrostomus carolinensis. NCBI lineage: Eukaryota > Metazoa > Chordata > Aves > Caprimulgiformes > Caprimulgidae > Antrostomus > Antrostomus carolinensis. The sequence continues at coordinate 2,410 of NW_010333583.1, forward strand.
TCTTTGACAGAAAGATGGAGGAGAAACTGCTAGAAAAACTTGTCTGTTTCTGTCAGCTGGATCAGTTTAGTCTAATAAAAGAGGTTGCACTTCCCTACAAACCTCACCCTTTGTAAACTATGTTGCTTCTCCTAACGACAAAGCTGGACTGAAAGTGGGATTTTTAGGGTTTCCAGAACCTGGCTCCACACTGCAAGAGGGAAGTTCTAAACATGGGATGTATTGTTTCTCTCCTGTCCACAATGCATCTTTGAGGATATAGGTTTTCCCCAGATGATCTGATTTCCTCCCCTTTCATAATTGTCTATAATTAGTAAGATGACCTCGGGGACATGGTAAAGAGGTTCTGGTAATTTTGCAGTTTGTTGTGGAAGAAGCTATAAAAACCATTATGTATTATTAACTTCTTAACAGCAGCTCATATATAAACAACCTTTGAAAAAAACCTCACCTTTTTAAAATCACTCAACAGCTGTGGTTCCTCTTTACAGTGATCTTGGAGCCAATTCCAACTGGACAAAGAGCCAGGGATTACTTAAACCTTTACGTAAAGCCGACGTTACTAGCTGGGCTCACTGCACTGTGTAAAGAGAAGCCAGCAGATCCAATGGTATGTACAGGGTGTCAGGGGTGTGGTGTGTGCTTTGTGTGATAGATTTACTTTCTATGAGTAAAGTCCCTGTATATAGGAAAGCTACTCTGTTTTTTTTTTTAAAGAGCTGTGTTGTTTTAGCTACCTGCTAATGAGCTAATCAAATAACATTGGCCTTTCAAGAAGCTGATTGGTTTGTTAACAGATGAAATGAGGGTCAGGACTAAATGGAATCAGCCTTGATGAAATGACAGGGTGTTTAGGTGACTTCTATAAAGCTCCTTCTAGCATGTAATTGTTATGGATGGCTGGAAAGTTGAATGGGTGCTATCATATGATGATAAATGTAAGTTTTTACTTTATTTACTGTTTCTGAGGTGAGTTTGAGACAAAATAGCTCTCATACAATAGATACTGAGATTAGATGCTAATCCCACTGGTAGTAGTTACACAGCGAGTAAAATACTGCACAGTTATTAGCAAGGCTGTCTGTATTTTACCATTATTATGTTTATTTAAATTATTATTACCAGTCCTTCTGTAGCATAAGCTATTGTTTTGACTATACAGCACCAATTAGCATTTACTTGGGTTGCTCTGCAGTCCACCAGGAAAATGAGTTATAATTCTTCTGAGTGAAACTCGTCTTGAACAGTCAAACTAATCAACCAAAAATTCTTCTGTCTTCTTGTAACCCCTTTCTAGTTACCAAGCTGATGCATCTTGCTCTCCTCTCATGTATTATTCTTTTTAACCATGGATGTCATTCAAATTGCAGTTCTGGAAAGACTAGGGTTAATTTCCTGTTGTGTTTTTAGTGGTGGTGGGGTTTTTTTGTTTGGTTGGTTGGTTTTTTAATTCCTAAACAAAACTAGCTTTCTTTCACCTGGAAAAAATATAGTAAATGTTTTTTGTATTCTTAAAGTTCAAGTTGTTCACACTAGTACTTCTTTAAGAATGCAGATAATTAATCAGTGTGACAATTTACTGGCAGTTGTGGTGGATTCTACATCATTATCAGGTTTTTAATCAAGATTGCATTTTTATAAAAGATGAATTTCATTAAAAAAGGCTGAAAAATAATTCAGGGGTGTTTCTATGAACAATGTGGTCTACATGAGGTCAGATTAAATGTACTGTGACTGTTCCAGCTTTATAACCTGTTTACTTTGTATGTCTGGCACTGTTACCATAGAAATCTAGAAAACAGTCCATCCCTCTGCCCGAAGGCCAGACCACTTGGATCCAACCATCCTCACAAATGTTTGTCTGGGCCTGTTCTTTAGCACTCCAAATAATGGAGATTCCACAGTTTCCCTAGGCAATCTGTTTCAAGCACTTCATTATACTTAGTTAAAAAGCTTTCACTAAAAGTTAACCTAAATCTCCTCTACTCGAATTTTAAGCCCATTACTGTTTTTTTTCTTTTACTATCTCCAGAGGACATTGAAGACAATGTAATATCTCTTTTTTTGCAGCAACCTATTGAATATTTGAAGAGCGTTACCACTTTCTTTCCCTTCAGTTGTCTTCACTGTATTAAAACCTGATTTTTTTCCTCTTACATTATAAGTCACACTTCTCCAGCTCATTCTTTTTGCTTCTAATTAATCTCTGCACTCTGAGCACAATTTTCTAGCCAGTTATATGGTAAATAATAGTAACTTTCTCAAGACTATGCTTTCCTTCCTTGCTGTATTCTTAAAGTTCAAGTTGTTCACACTAGTACTTCTTTAAGAATGTAGATAATTAATCAGGGTGACAGTAAGAAAGTTATAAAGCTATATGAAGCAGTGTCAGTAGCTTTACTAAAATTAAAACATGATATTTGCTCCTTCTTCCCTGTCCGTAATGTCTATGACCTTGTAACAAAAGGAAAACAATGTTGATTTGATACTCCTTTTTTTACACATAGATGTTGGTTATTGCTTTTCAGTTTATCTGCCAGGTGACTTACAGGGAGATTGACGGAATGCTGGTTTTTTCCTAGTATTCTTCCAGGAACTGAAGAACTGAATTGGGGGTGATTTGTCTCTTCCCCCAACCCCCCCTTTTTTTCCCCCTCTCCTTTCTTTTTGAAGATGGCATCATCAGGAATGGTCTCTCCACTCAGAAATACTTGCTAGCAGCACAGAGCTTGTCTCAGCCAATTCCTTAAGTGACACTGGATAAATTTCAGTGGGCTCAATGATTTCACAATTTCTTTTTTCCAAGAAGTCTTTCTAAGAGGTTTTGGGGTCTGGTTTGGTTGTTTTACCATTTCTGTCTTGAGTTCTTACTCTGCTGCTGCTATTGCTGACTAACCTGTGGGGATTGTCATAGCGCTCTGCTTGTTGTCTCTTTCTTGGCAAACCAATCTTTTTGTACCTGGCAATAAAAGGAGAGTGTTGCTTCCCTTCCTGGTCTGCTGTTCGGTCAGTTCTTTCGCTTCACAGTATGGTATGAAGTTTGTTGTACTTAGCATTTCAGAAGCTAGTCGTCAACAGCCTTGTGAAGTCGCTAAGGATGTGTTAAAAACGTCTCTTTACAAGTGGAGAAATCGAGGCAAAGGGTTAATTTGCCTGAGGCCAGACCGAGACATCAGCAGATGAAGTTGGGACTCACAGCATTCCTACCTCCCACATTCTTATTTCAGTACAGTTTGCTGGAAGACTTCTAAGATTAATTTCAAAAAGTAAATGTAAAAAAAAACCCAACACCACAACAAAACAAACATTTTGGTTTTAGGGTTTAGGTTCTAGAAGGTGATTTCAGTGCAGAAGTCTGGCACTTTCCATGAGTGATTACTAGATAAATTATCTGTGTTGTCAGGAGTCACATTTCATTAAGCAGTTTGATGAATATTGTAGAACCTCCTTCCAAAACAGAGTTGTCTGGATTATTTGAAGTATGGCTCAGATGTTCTTATATGCATGAAATGATAGACATTGCCCAGAAAAGTTGTCTTGTAAAGGTCAGTGTGAATTGTTCAAAAGCAATATAACCTGTGAAGTTTAAAAGAAATTTTGAAAAAAAAAAACCAGGTTATTTGTCTGTCTGTTTTTCCTGAAAGGTCTTCATTTCGCAGCACAGTAGGAGAGTGTCTGTATCAGAGGTTTCAAATGATGCTTTTAATGTTCTCCCATACACTTAATAGAGAAAAACAGAAAACTGAAGATGGTATTTGTGGTTTTGTTTTGTTCCACAGACTTGGCTTGCTGACTGGTTGATTGAACACAATCCTAATAAACCTAGGCTGCAACATCAGATCACTGAGGAAGAGCATCAAGGGTGAGAGCTCGATGGAAACCATCTCCAGCATTCCAAGTTACAGACGTTTACTGAACACTTTCAATGTATCCCTTGGCTATGTAATCAATATTATCTGAAGTAAATGTTATTGTCCTACCTACCTGTGTCTTCATGGAATGCATGACCTTACACTTCACCAGGATTTAATATTTCTAGTAGCTTTTCTGTTGACATAGTGAATGTAGAATTACACACTAAATTTACGGTGTCAGGTGATTCGAGAAAGACAAAATTCCCATCAGGTGTGTCAGCTGCTATTTTCCCTGTTTATCTTGGTTTGACTGTCTGAGGAGAACCAAATTATTTACCCCAGCACAGATTTCCAAGTGCCATCCAGGTGTCCTGTGCTTTGTGAAACTGAGAGTTGTATTTCAGTGTTTTTTTTAATCAGACACAAATTCCATTATGAAGGGAGGTACTTGGGTGTAAGTTAGAAAACAGTTACTGGAGGCATATTAGCAACTTCAGAATTTTAATTGCTGATTACATCACTGAGCTAAGGTCACTCTGCAAGATGATTCACTTGACCCTGATGTATTTCATCAGGATGTAACCTGAAGGAGTTATTCGAAGGTACATCAAATGTACCTTTCCCATCTCAGTGGCAAAACACACAGTGATTATTAAATCAATCTTTGACTTCCATTAGAAGTCACAAGAAGGTGTATTTTAGTGAAGGACTAATGCTGTCTTCCAACATCTGTTTGAAAGAATGATGCTTAATTGGAACAGCTCACTTTAAGGGTGTTTTCTGTGTTCTCCTGCTCTTAAAACCTATGCTGATGTCTGTTTTTACCCTTGAACTTGCATGTGTTGTAGTTGAAAATTGCAAGAGAATGGATTAGGGGCCATGCTGTTCGACAGACAGTGGGTTAATCCCACACTATTACCTTTTTCTAATGTAACTGGACTGTTTTTTTTGAGGAGGTTTGGGGCATTTTAATTTTCTTAAGAGCTGTACTTGCACTGTTAACTTCAGGCTTTGTGTCTTATGGTTTGACTGGCTAGGATGGAGAAAGCAATGCCATTTTTATTGCTCTGAAATATTAGTATGCTTGACTAATACTAAACAAACAAGCAATTTCATAATTTGTTTCGTGAAAAAACTTGCTCCCACAACTTGAGTAATTACCACAAACATAAGTCATTTGTCTGTAACATTAAACTTTGTTTAAGCTAATTGTTTATCTTCTCCATGAAACTAAACCACTATTGCCAGTCCAGAGAGTAAACATTTAGAAAACTGGTCCCTACACTACCAAGACCTATAAATCTTGGGACTTTTAGTAGAAGGGTGGGGAAAGCGAGGCCAAACTCTCAGATATGAAGAAAAAAAAATATGAGCTGTTTAGAAACAGAATAAACAGATCTGTTTACAACTGTTTTTTCCCTATAATTATTGTTCCCATACGTGTCTGATTGTTCCAGTTACAGGACAGTTGCTCTTTGTGGTTTCCTGTCAGCAAAACCAAAACTTTATTTTTTGAAGATGCCAGAAACTAAAATCTGGTGAATTCCCAAGATGTTCTCCTGTATTTTGTTAGTTACTATGGCATTTGCTTACTTAGTTTGATGTGATACTGTTTGACAATAAATATCTCCTTTCTCTTACTGCTGGAATTTTCAGTTTTGCTTTTGTGACTGACCTGTGTTGTATTGTACCTATAGAAGACCAGAACTTCTATGGAGAGTATGTGGATCCTTACCAGGAGAAAGGGCAAAAGCAGCTGATGTATATAACCCACGCAATACAAAGTGTCAGTCATTCAAGTGTGTGTCTATTATGGATTTATTCTCTAATATCAGACCTCACACCTTCAATTGCTGACTGGTGTTCACTTCCATTTTTCTAAGGGAAAGGTAGAAAGAGAGAAGATACCTTCATCCCTTGGGTGCCCTCCTGCCTCTCTGTGTCTGTACATCTAGGATGAGTATTGATCCAGCAAATCTCAGAGCTGAGTTCTTGAGGAGCCTGCGTTAACAAGCAGGATGTGGGCAGAAGGTCAGTCCTGGGAATGTGAAATGGACAACCAGCCTGGTCCCCTGGGGGTGCTGTGACACCACGGAGGCGGCTGTTGCATGACGTGCTACTTGCATTTCTTTTGGTCTTTAGTTTTTTATCTGCCCCAGAGTGGTGTAGGCTTGGCTGGTGTTATAAATCCCTATCACAGAAAATGCAGCTTTGGAAAAAACCAGGTGAACTGAAAGTTGTCTCACTATTTGGTGTCAGCAAGGTAAGCCACTCTTTGTGGGAACGAGGGTCCTGTCGTCTCCCTCTGTGGAGTCATAATAATTACCTTCCCTATTGAGTTTTATTGGGTATTTTTAACTTTGAGGGAGTTCATTTTAGTTTTACTGCCTGGGTGCTGGCATAGAGCTATGTCCATAAAACTAACAGTTCAGTCTGTTTCCCATCATTCTGTTTTTTTTCAACAGACTTTCTCCTGGAACTTTGCTTATCATATGCTTGCTATCACCTGCACTGGAAGTTATTCTTGGAACTATATAGATTGCGTTAGCCTGAAGTATATGATTGTTCAGCCTTCCTGTCTCATAAGGGATTTATTATCTTGTAAGAGCAGTTAAACTGCCAGGAACCTTGAACATACTTTAAAGATGGCAGAAACCTCAGTCAAAGCCAGTTCCCCATTGCCTACATAAGTCAGAGGATTCCAGTGTGCCAAGCCTCAGAAATGAGTCACTGTTCTGAGCTTTGGACTTTAATTCAGCAACTTAAAGGAAAAACGAACAAACAAACAAAAAAAAGTCTTACATGGAAACCCTTGTTTGAGAGGAAATTGAGAGGATTTATCTATTTATCTTCCTTCATTCAAGTTATTAATCTCTACCATCCTTTAAACAACAGTTATCTAAGCAAAATTGGTACACTGATGATAAACTGATGGGCATTTGTCTCATGGTACTGTATGAAGGAAGGGAGTGACTCAAATTCTTACTTTTTTCAGTGCCATGTTAGAATGACAGAGTCTATTTAAAGACACAAGAGTCTTAGTTAATCTTAATTTGTTGAGATGGAGCAGTCGGATCAAGATAATTCATGTTATTCTGGACAGCAAATGGTGGTTTTTGGCACCACCCAACTACCATGCATGCTGTGAAAATACTGTAGTTTGTCGATTTCCTTTTTAAAGAAATCAGAAGAGTTGTTATTTTGTGGGAAAGAGAGAGTCTTGGCACGTCGTAAAAAGGTAAATTTTCTGCTGTTAGTGAAACAGAAACACTTGCTATGCTGCATCAGGAGCAGCTGCCCATACCTAGAAATATTCTGTAGTCTGGCTGAGCTCCTCTGGGTGTGGAGTGTGTCAGCAGCATGACTGATTCCTTGGGAGGATGCCTGTCAAATTATTGTTATGCTGCCTCCTGCCAAGTGATCGTGGAGATGCTGCCATAAGCTCAGGAGAGAGCCTATTGTTGGTCTTCTGAGCCAGAAACGAGGCATTGTTGTAAGACTAAGCGGTTGGTGGGAGAAGAGGGCAGCTTACAGACAAGTGGGTGAATGATACTCTAATAATGATAACACTGAAGGATTAAGAATCCTTTTCAGTTTACTGCTTGTGAGTGTTTTACAGCTGAGGGAGGTGATGGTTTCATACCAAGCCCATCGTGTAGTGGTGAGCTGGGTATGCTGACATTTGTCTGGTATGGCATCATATTTTGTCCCCTGAGAACACCTGACTGACACACTTGTCTAGCTCTGGTACTCTTCTGAAGCATGATTATTTTTAAAACAAAACAAAAAAACCAACCACTGGTGCTTGTAGGTGCAATTTTTTAACCATCATATTTACTTTATTTCAAAGTCTCACCTGGGATTTCTGAGTCAGCCTGGATGGATCTTCTGTGTTACTGGAGAGAATTGCAGAAGGCAGTTGGGTGCAGTCTGCCTGGGCGAGCAATCGCCTATGAACTCACCCTAAATTCCAGGGAATTTTTATGTGCAAGAACCTAATTTGGGTCTAAACACTCTTGGCTTTAGTAAACTCCTCTGCAAACCACCCATGCTTCTTTATAATCTATTTATAGTCAACGCCTAAGCTCTCATTTCCTCGCAAGGAGACAGTTGGGTTTTTCCTTACGTTTCCAGAATCTGTGCTGATTGTCAGGTGAGGAAATTCTGCACTTCCAAAAGCAACATCTTATTGCCATGCTGGCTATCGGTTCTTATCTCTTTTAGGTGTCATAAAGTTTGTTGTTTTGTTGTTTTTCCTTTTCTGGCTGGGTGGCATTCCCGTTGCAGTGTGAATGACAGCGACGTTTTGTACGTATGGAGTTTTGTGTCAGGCCTCGTCTCCCTGCGTGAGAAAATTCCCAGGAGTATTTAACGTACGCGTGCGGATCGATCTCCCGCCTGCCCCCATAAAGGACTTTACTCTGGGCCAATATAAAGCAGCCGTTACAGGGTGATGTTTAAACTTCGGAGATTAACACAGTCTCTCGATTGCACTTGCTTATTTTTATAATGTGTAATTTAGCAACTGAACCGTGAAAAGTTATGGCGTAGCAAGGTCTTCTTAAAAACCAGCGGCTCCAACTGTGCTTTCGGTTTGCTTCGTTGTAAATCCAGAGCAATTCCATTCTCTTAGTTAAAAGAAAAAAGGAAAATGGGATTATTTCTGGGAGCTGCTCAGCTGGTACGTTATGCATACATCTGAAATGTATTGTCAGATGTTGGCATGGCACCTTCTCTACTCTTATTGAAAGCAAAGAGTTTGTGCCAGATTTCTCTGGAGCCAGACTTGGACAATACCATTTTCTGCAGGCAGAACGCTTTGCCATTTGCCATTTTGCTGAGTTGTGCAATGGTTTTGTTTTTGCTTGGAAGAGGAAAGTTTGATCAAAGCTCTGTTTGAAAACCATATGCTTCATCCTGTGGCCACCACACATCTAGATAACCGAGAGAGCGCTCCCTACTACTTACCACTTGCAACTAAACTATCCCATGAGGTTATTGCTGAATATTTTTTCTTTTCTTCAGAGGTCTTCCTTGTAAATATACTGAATCGACCAGCGAAGTTTTGACCGTGACTGTCTTTGTTTTGCAAAGTTCTCTTGTAAACAGGCACCACGCTGGCTTCCCTGAATAGCACCGTCAGGGCAATTGAATGGGAGCAACAAAGGGGTAGGAAATGAAATGTCCGTTCAATTTCCTAGTCATGTAAATGATAGTTTATCATACTGATGATGAGCTTCATCTAGTTAGGACCTGTGATGGTTCTTAAGCCTTTTATTGCTCTTTTTTTTTAATGAACAGCAATAAAACATCGCCTCACCTGAGCACTGACTCAGTGTCGAGGCGTTCTCCAAACTGGGTGTTCGAATTGCTATTAATTCACCATTACACGTGGCAAAGAACATCCCCACGCTACAAAGCAGCCATGATTTATCTTTGCCAGTTGCTCATTCTCTCTGCAAAATATTCCTTTTTAAGACTAGATGGGATTCCTGGAATGAATAATTTTAAGTCATCTGTAAACATAGTTTTAATAACAATACCTAGTTTCTTTATATCATCTCTCCTCAATAGATGAGGCAGTGCTGTACAAGGGAACTAGCAGTACACAAAGTGTGAAGGTCAGGGACAGAGAAGTGAAATGACTCTCCTCAGGTCATCCCTTGGAGCAGCAGCAGCAGCAAGAATAAAACCCATCTTGCTTTAGTTCCAGCTTTGTGTCACATCAGCTGAGCAGTATATCAGTAAATCTCTTCAATAAAACCTGCCTGCTTGTAGTTAAGGAGATTCGGCACCGGGTACTGGATCTGTAGCCCAATCTGATGTCCTCTGAGTTAATGTGGAGGAAGTCTCTTCACCATATTTTTGGAACAGAATACAAGTCAAGGCTACTAAACTCTGAAATCAAGCTTTTCCACAGGCTTATGTTGCCTAACATCTCAATTTTCCCATCTGAACACAGGCAAATACTCGCATGAGATGTTAGACCAACTGATTCTTCAAGGTTATCCTGCAATGCATCTTATTTTTTAAAATAACCCTTTAGCTGGACTGAAAGAAAACTGGCCACTGATTTCTGATCATCCCATCCCTCATGGACTGCTGGGTTGAACAGATCATTTCTTACGGCGTTGTCTCTCACACACCTATTGCCTGCACTAGACTTTGGAGTGAAATACAGGTGATTGCACAAGCAGATGGTTACTGCATCAGCGCTGCTGGGATCTGCACGCTTAAGTACTTACTTGTAGGTAGGAATGGGGAGTTTAACACCTGTGTTCTCAAGGTTTGCCAGTTGTTTGGGGCTTGGATCATTTGGCATATCATGTTTTGAAATGTTTCTTTGGAAGCATGTAGGGGATTTCTCTGTGATATTATGTTTTGATGAAGAGAGTTGCTGTCACTGCAGTAATGCCTGTTACGAGTCTGTTAATGACGTCTGGAGTTCCTAAATCAACAATCAGAAATTAGTGGCCAGTTTTCTTTCAGTCCAGCCAAGGTTTATTTTTAAAAAGTAAGACGTATTACAGGATGTCCCTGCTGATGGCAGGGGGGTTGGAACTAGATGATCTTTAAGGTCCCTCCCAACCCAAACCATTCTATGATTCTATGATAACCTGTATTACAGGATAACCTTAAAGAATCAGTTGGTCTAACATCTTAAAGAATGTCCTATAGTAAAGGAAAAGGTGGTATTTTAGCATGTCTCTTGCTAAGGCATTGTGGTACCAGTTACATGTAAACTCAGTTCAGTGGGAATAAATTGAAGCCAACTGAAGAGAGTCATAAGAAAACTTTAACGTAACACAGCGGTGGGAGAGGGAAGCTGTGAGAAGTTGTGCTTCATCCATGGAGGTGAAAACGAGCAGAGCCGGCATAGTTCTGATGTCGTGTCTGTATTGAACTAACAGGTTTGGAGTGCAGCTCCGAGGCTGGAGTAATTCAGTTCCAGTGATAGAGATGAGTCTGTGACCAGGAGGATCCGTGTTTCTCTGCTGTAGCAGCATCTCCAGCTGTTTTGTTTTCTATTCTATGTTACTGCCTGCAGCCACTAACAGCAGAGATCCAAGAAGAAACCACACTGTGTGTTGGCTTACACCATCTTTTGGAGCTGTGAAACAAAGACCAGGTAGAGAAAAGGCCAGATGAGGACAGGAGTGTTCCTCTTCTCTGCAACACAGCTTTGGCTGCCCGTGTCTTCCTCTGTTCCTACAACGCTGAAATAAAATGTTTCCCTGTGCCTCAGTTTGCAGGACTGAGCTGGACAGAGACAGCCACGACTGATGGACAATTAAGTTTTCTACCTATTTTTTTCCCTTCTGCTGTTTTCTGGGTGTGAACAGTTGATGTGAGGGAATCATCAGCTGACATGAGGGAAAAGGTGTAAGGTAAAGTATGTTTTAAAAAATTAAATTAATGGTTTTATGTGTACTTTTGTAGAAGGTATTGGGCCATGCCCTTAGCTACTATAACCTGGTGTCATTCTACTGAGGTGAACGCTATTTTAGTCGATTTGAGTGTGACCTGAGAGTGTCACGTCCTGACACTATGAACTGGCAGCTTTTGCTTTTCACTCCCTTGTGCTGACAAGAAATTGGATCTTTATTTATCTATCCAATTCCAATGAAAATCAGTTGTTTCATTGTCACCTGGTATCAATCAGATGCTCTGCTCTGCTATAGGTTTTCTTCCTTATGGCTGAGAAAGTTTAAACACACAAGAATTTTCAGAAATCACCATTCGTATGTGAAATAATGGTACCTGGTGCCAGGTGGCTTTTCCAGAAATGTAATGTGTCTTTTATGTGCACATATGTGTAATATTAAATTGTTGCTGCTCACAGAGGTTGTGGGATTTGTACACTGATCTGGAGAGAGCAGATTGCTGATGGGAATTTGTTTAATCATTAGAGAAAAAATTGCTTTCCAAAAGTTTCCTCTTACCTTGGTCTAGGAGAACGTGTTGAGGCATGCCCTTTTCTGTTTGCTTTCAACAAAAATGGGAATTATTTAGTTAAATTATAAAAAAGAAAAGGAAATTTCCTTTTTTTTTTTTTTTTTTTTCTTCTCTCAAGTATGTTTTGGTAACACTTGGAGAGATGAGCCTGTTTTGCAAGGGAAAACCAAAACATTCCAGTGCAGCTAATATTGCAGCTCCTCTGGTGCCTTAAGTTCAGGCCACAGCAGGGGGTGCAGACACCTAAGGGGAATGCAGTACCTTTCTAGACCTTTTCTTTGGAAGAAATAATAAAATTAGTCACAATTAACCCATTCAGCTAAATTAGTAAGGCTCTGGGAGATGAGAGAAGAGGAGATGAGAAGCTTTTATGGGAGGTTGCAGTGGAGAGAGGCTGCCCTGGGATAGTCTAAGTCCCTACGTGGCCGGGGCAGTCCTGTCTTTGTCATCGGGGCTGTTATTCCTGAGTTACCTTTGTGGAAATCAAGATTTATTTTGGCATCATTCTCTAGTTTCAGAGAGTTACTGCTTTCTGAAAGTACAGAGACAATGTCCTGAGAAGGTATCTAGACCTTCACTTTGGAGGACACGTGGTGACCCCCCATATAAATGGGGCTGTGCCCGTGTGAACACTGATGGCACGTTTCATTCTAGGCTTGGCTTTTCCTGACTTCTGTACCAACTATCTGACTTGCTGGCCACACTTGACTGCCCACTGCAGTGGATAGGACATTTTTCCTTGGCTGAAACATTCAAAACTGATTCCAAGCCTAGGTTATTTTTTTTGTTGTTGTCATTATTTTGTTTGTTGGTTTTTTTTTCTTGTTAAAGTAGTTAAATTTGGTTTATGAATTAAATTGAACCATTGCTTACCTGTAGGCTCTGCTTCTGGCTTAGTTCTAATGGTTTGTGCTGCAGGAAAGAAGTCTCCATTTCTTACATCCCTTCAGGTCCTATAAATACATTTGTCTTTCTCATTGCAGGAAGCAGAATTTTGTTCCCTTTCCTACAACATTCCCTTGTACATCCTTCCCTGAGATGTCCAAGCCTGATCTAATGATCTTTCTTTGATTATCTTGCTCCATCACACCAAAGAGATTGGTCCAGGTGTCCTGTGTCATGGAGTGCATTATTCCCTAGGAAAAAAGGGCTTTCCAGTGCAAGTATCACTGTGTTGGCACAAGATATTTTGCTCCTCTTACACGACTAATGTGGAAGGAGTGTTTCTAAGTATATTGGGTATGTGTAGGATCCTGAATAATTATTAAAAAAAAAAACCCCAACAAAATGGAAATAAACACAGCAGTGAAGTACTATGAAAATGTATATCACTGCCAAAGCATATGACATCTGTTTTTCTCCACCATCCAGTGTGACAGAGCCTGTGAAGCAGATTGTCTGCTCCTCTGGACCATCAGTCAAACCCCATTGCTCAGGATGTTTTGAGATAATAGGAGACTGAGGCCAGATCTGAGGACATCAGTGTCTTTGACATCCTAAAAAGGACAAAATTAGAGTTGTGAGGAGGCTGACTAACCTATTCACAGCCTGGAGATGTGTCCAGGTGACTTCTCAGTGTTCCCAAAGCCTTATTGCTGGTGGGGCAGAGGAGTGAGAAGCCAACATTAGGTGACTCCAGGCCTTTTGCCCGCTGTGATCTCTTCTTGCATCAGAGCAAGTGTGTTCTGAAATTTCTAAGTGAGAACACAGGCTGCTGCCATTCTTTGCCAAGCAATTACATTGCTCACCTTTTCCCCCAGCTGTTTGCATATTTGCAGCGGTATCATTTGCACGTCATGCACTGCAGGCCTGTGGTGAAGTGAGTCAGAAGTTGCTTTCTTCTGCAAACAGTTACCTCTTTTGCCAAAAAAAACCCCCAAAAAAACCTTTTAAAAAAAATGTTAGTGTCAAGAAATTGTGGATGTTTAGAAAAAAAAAAAACATTCAAAAAACCTTGAAATGTAAAAACTGCACATCAGCTGCCTTATCTCTGCAACCTGGATTTTTATTTTTATTTTTTTTTAAATGTAAATACTCCTGAAGGCATTTCAGCAAAGGAACACTTTGTACTTTGTCACAGTGTGCCTTGCAATGGAAAGCACAGAAGAGCAGCAGCAGTTGGGACCATAAAGTGCTGTCTTATCGCCTGGGCTGTCGTTAGGAAGTGAGGACTATTTCTAACCCAGATGAAATCTCCAGAGCGTTTCTTCCTCAAGGACTGGTGGGTGGATTAGCAGTTGGACCTCTGAGGAACAGGCTAAGAGCCTCTGTGTCCATGGCAGGAGGGGCACAGTTGGAATTAAGAAGGAAGACTAGCACATCCAAACCTTTTTATAAGGATTTTTGTTGGTTTTTAACCATTAGTCCTTTTCTAGTTTGTTTTATTTAGCTGTCTTGAGAATCCATGTCTTTCAGCAAGCAGACGAGTGTGTGTCTTCCCTGGTGTCTCAGAAAATAAGGATATGTCTTTGGTCCATCACAGAAACAGTTTTGCACTGGTGAGATGGGTGATGTGGAGATTTCATGTCCCTTTGCTCGTTGCCTGTCTCTAGCAGCTGAGTGCTTGTGGAGAAGCCTCTCAATTATTAAATAGCCACTGAATGATGACTGATGGACCTTCACTCAACAGAGCAGAGGACAATGCTGGGCTAAACCTGAGGAGCAGACCTGCCATTGCAGCTCTTCCCCCTTCACTTCCCAGACATCTGCGATCCAGGTGACAAACTGCTGCTGAACATGGCTCCTGCAGGGCACATCTCCTCGGGAAGTCTCCTTGTAAGCACCAATTTGCTTGTCTCAGCAGTGCTTCGCTGCTTTTTGGTTTCATTTTTCCAGCCTTTGGGCCTTAATTTTTCTTCCCCATCACCATGTGGCTGTGAAAAAGAAGTGCCTTGGTGATGAAGGGGTCTGTGTGAAAAGCTGCCCGTTGTTCAAAACACAGGCCAGGGTGGTACATGTTCCAAGTCTGTTATTCCATGACTCCTTAATTGATATATTTTCCCAAAAACCAGTAATCTCCAAGGAAGAAATGGCCCATCTGGGAAAATAAAGCAAGACATGTAAATTACTTTAATAGGATGCTCTAATGCATTTATATCTCCTTTACATTTTCTCCTAAACTAGATGCACAAGATGATAGATCACTTTATTTTCACATGTGGATTTAATAGCCTACCAAGATGTAACTGTGTTTTTAGTGCTAGAAAAAAGACTTCAGGAAAATAGTTCCCTGGGGTGAGGTCAGTGTCTTCCTACAGCCAAGGGCATGAGTTGAAGGGGACTCAAAGGAGTTGGAAGGAGCCGATTTCTATTCTCAGTTCTCTTCATAGCAGTATTTGCTACTTTTCCCAAATATTTATTTCATCATAGTTGTAACTAAGTTTATGCTGAAAATTGGTTTGCTGTCAAGAGTTTTAAAATAATTGAAAAAAAAAAAAAGTATTCTTAACTGGAACAATTTATATTCTTAGCTGGAACAGCATGGAAATCCTAGAGCACAAATACGAGCATGAGGGGAAGTTCAGTTGGGAAAGAAACAGTTATTAGCTCAATAATAATTTCATAGGAGAGAAACAAAACTCCATTAAATAAGCTTGATATATTTTTTATTATTATTAAATAAAAGCACAAGTTTAGTTTTCTACTTGATTTCACGTGAAGTCTGAGAACCTCTTCACTGAAGCAGAACAGTGGCAAATCCTTGGCCACAACAGCCCCCTTTGGAAAGGGAGATAATCTAAAATAATCTAAATAAGACTCCTCCACTGATGTGGTGCTTGCTAGGTTAAAGGACAGGAAATTGTGAATTTTGGGCTCCATCCTGTTTGACCATTTACACTATCTCCTTATCAATGTACCTGGCCTGGCTCTGGGAGATTGGCTGGTGTCTGGATACAAGAGGTACAATTTAGTGCTCCCAACTGCTTGAACAGTGATTTGTGACCTCTCTGGAGATCGGTGAGATAAAGTTCTGCGGTGGGGATGTCCTCTGCCCTGCCACTAATCCTGGCCAGAGCCAGCCCAGGCTCCACATGCACACCTTGGAGATGGAGCTGAGCGAGGTCTGTGACCTGATCATCCCCCAGTTGTGAGCTGTCTCAAATCCAGATTCAAGTCCTGCAGCCTGTAGTAGATTGGGGAAAAAAATAAAATAAAATAAAAAAAGAGAATGTGCTGCTGTCAAGAGCATGTAGATGTTTCACAGGGAATTTAAATAGTGGGTTGTTCTGTAAAAGAGAAGCCGAGATATCAGCCCAGCAGAGCCCATGGGGCAAGAAAGAACCAGGAGGATAAAGTAGTCCAGGCTGGGAAGTACAACCATTTGCCCTGGGATAAAGCTTATTAACTTAAGCACATCAAAGGATAAATGTAGCTGGTTTATTCCTGGACCTGAGCTAACTCAAGCAAAGCCATCCTGAGAGTCTCTTCCCAGCGCTCCTGTCCAGGATCAGCTACTGCCAGTGCTCCTGCGCCAGCAGAGATGTCCCCTGGAGCCACGTTTGGTTTGCAGCCTGCCACCAACCAGAATTACCTGCTCTCCAGACACCTGCGGTGCTGCTGCAATTCTGGGAATGCTCGGCACCTCGGGAGGTATTCAGGGCTGAGTTAATTTAATTATTCTCTTGCTTATTGCCTTCAAAATCCACTTAGTGATAGGGAGGAGGCGCCTTGTCCCTATTGTAGTAGATGGCAGCTGGCCAGCAGAAGGGTCTGCGTGGCAGGAGTAGGGATGGAGAGGTGGGTCAGAGGAGGTTTAGCTTCAAGGCACTGGGTAAAAGGGAGAGAAATAGCAATTACTGTGTTTAAATCTGTCAGCTGTATTCTTGATGGATGATCCTCTAGGAGAGTCAGGCCGGGAGCTATAGTGTTGTGAGTTAGAAAAGTCTGTGGAATTGGGAAGAAACAGGAGAACCATTGTCCTCATCCCTGTCTATATCTGACCAAACTGTCAGGCTTGATCTAAATCAATGACAAGAGTGCCACTGACTTCACAACCCAGCATTTCAGACCACGTAACTCGTCACAGCGCAGTTTTGAGCACTGGCAGCCAGGCTGTATGGTGGGACATGGAATATTCGCAGTCACTTGTCCCAAGCAGAAGAGCTTGGAACCAGCAAACTCAGTCCATGTATGGCCCGAGTTTGGGCCTAAGTGAGATAATGCTGGTGCTTCTCCCCACTGTTTTACAGTCTTTCCACTGACCTCGTCATTATCATCTTTTATGGCATCCCATGAGCTACTGAAAGCATCAGAGGAGGAAATTAAGGGCCGTATACTGTCCAGGCTCTGTGGTCATATGTCCCCTGAAGAGCTATTCTCTCCTGGATGTGCCCACAAGTGGCTTCAATCGATGTTGCACAGGACACTGAAGAGAGATTAGAGAGAGAAATGAAGAAGAAAAAAAACAACTAAAATATTACTCAAGATCTCTCCATTTCACATCATGTCCTTCTCCTTGTAAACCTCTACACTCCCCTCTACAACAGATTAGAAGTTATTATCTTTCAGTTTCTGGCTTTGGCTCACCCGATTGCTGCTTCTCGTTACCACCAAACTGCGTTTGTTCAACATTTCCTAGCTGTGGTCATCAGTCTCTGCTCCTTCCTGCACTTGGAGTTACCACCACCTTCCTTCCCCTTCCTCTCTGCATTTCAGACCTTCTGGAAGAGATGAGTTTGGGTCCAAGATATGATACAAGCTTTAGACAGGGTATTTGCTAAACTCCAGAAGTGTTTGGACTGGTTCTATTTTGGCTGGGAGTGCTCTTCTGTGAAGCTGTCCCAGCAGTCACCTCTGCACCCAAGTAATATTTAATTAGGGAACATGTCATCTTTCTTGTTCATGAATTATGGGTCACTGTGTGTGTTTAGAGGAAGGGAGAGTGGGATGGGAGAGGAAAAGAGGAGGAAGGAATTAATTCTGAAAGTGCATTGCAAGTTACATTTATTTGATTGTCCCTAATCCATCAATCTTCTGTTATATTGCTCATCTCCTTGGCGCTTGTTTGAAAAGGGGGAATTTACTGCACTGTAAGTCAGGGCAGTGATTTGCAAAGTAGGGGGCATGGGATGTCTCCTAGGAGAGAGCAGGGAACCAGAAAAAGAGGTGGGGAAGCTTGTGAATCCCTTTGCAGAGGTGTAGATGTGCTGTATGTTACCCACACTCCTCCCCAGCCACCTGTGGGGACATCTTTGGAGGTGAACAACCTACCTTATCCACACCTCTTGTACACCATCACCAGAAAGGGAGTGAGGACCAGTGGGTGGGCAATTAATGTGCTCCTTGTACACCTCCTTCTCCTTGGAGTAACCCTTGGATGAGAAACTTTCCCAGTAGACCTGTGCTTGCTGATCAGGCCTCTTGGATGGAAGCCCAGCATCCACTGACAGTGAATATGGACTTGTCCTCTCCAGCCAGGGAGAGCGGATGCGACACCTCCCTGTAGACAGTTATTGTAGGTGTTCTCCCCAACTGAGAAATGTTTGGGAAACACATGTAACTCTCTTTCTCAGGTGTTGCAAAGAGGATTTGTTTTGTAAATAGTGAAGCTGTTAATTGCCTTGACTTTATTAAGAGGGAGCTGAAAAGCTGTTAACAAGTTTCTGTTGGGCTGTGCTGGCAATGAGCCACCATGAGGAGCTTCATAGGGGGAAGGTGGCAAAGTTGCTATGAAGGTACCTTTGCTCTCTAGAGAAGAAAAAAAATTAAGTATCGGTTTAACCAGAGACTTGGAGTAATGTGTGAATTTTGTAGGTGGGATTTAACTTGCATTGCCATGCAGTTCCATTCCAGGGGGTTCCCTTTCTGTCAAGCAACGTGGACTGGAGTGTCCCCACTACAGCATGGTTGGGAAGGTCTGGGAGCTTTTAAGGGTTGTTTTCTCCCTCTGCTTCTCTCAAGGCACAGGCTGAGGGAAGCTCCTCCATGCACTGTGGGAAGCCCAGGTGCTTAGCAGCTTTGAAAATCAGGCTGGTGAGTTTGAGGGATCTAACTTTCAGCACCTCACTTTAAAAAAAATGTTTCTTAAGATTAATGTTGAGGTTTCAAAGTCACTAAGTGGTCAAAAAACCAAAATCTTTCCTCTACACTCCAGCAAGACAGACACCCCAATCCTCCATCCTTCCCTGAAAACCCCTGTCAATAAATCCTGCAGAAGGCATCGCCCAGATGCTTCTTCATCCTTCTCTATGGGACTGGCACTAGCAGGGGCTAACCAGGGGCTGATTAAGGCCCTTTAACTTTGTCATGCTAAGGGTTGGTTTTGCAAGTTGAAAAGGACCTGTGACTTGTTTTTTAAGACTTTAGGGAATTGCTGGCACTCACTGGTTTCACTGCACCAGATGCAGCGTGACCGGGAATCTACGCTGCATATGAAAAGGTCACTCACCCCGTTGAAGAGAAGAGATTCTAACACTTGTCAACTTGAGTGATGGAGACTCTGCATTGAGAGCCATAATATTCATGTCAGAGAATTGCCAAGCCCATGCGGAAGCGTTGAAGATGGATGGCCTGGGGATATACCCCTGACACTTTAATACGGGGGGAGGATACAGCACAAACATCTCGTACGGAATTATAATCCATGAAAGGGCACTGGTGACATCAATTAGAGGTAATCCACCAGGCAAGGACTTTCACAGCTGAAGTGAAGCAGGCTGGGGTGAAGGAGGAGGGCTGCTGGTGGGATGCAGCCCTGCTCGTGGAGCTGCTCCAGGGGGAGCGAGCAGCCCCAGATGGGGTGGGAAGGAGCAGGGCTGGGCCAAAATCCAGCCACCTCCAAACCGCTTTGCAAAGACCCTCTGTGCCTGTGGCTCATCAGAGCGTTGCTTTCCTGGCTCCATTTCTCTCTCAGATGTGTCACTGTACCACACAGACACTGTCCTTGCTCCTCTGTAGCCAACAGCAAAGCCCTTTGTCAGTTAAATAATCCCAGTTCTCAGCTTGCTGACAGTCACCACACAGGGACAGGACCTGTCCAGGGGAGGTGGACTGGAGCAGGTATTTCTTGCTGTGGGATCTCAACCTCTGAGCACAAATTGCCATGCCAGCCTGCGGGGAAGGGCTGGTGAGACACGTCACTGATGATCACAGAATCGTTTTGGTTGGAAAAGACCTTTAAGATCATCAAGTCCAACCATAAACCTAACACGGCCGAGTCCACCACTAAACCATGTCCCTAAGCACCACATCTACATGTCTTTAAATACCTCCAGGGATGGTGCCTCAACCACTTCCGTGGGCAGCCTGTTCCAATGGTTGAGAACCCTTTTGGTGAACAAATTTTTCCTAATTTCCAATCTAAACCTCCCCTGGTGCAACTTGAGGCCATTTTCTCCTGACCTGTCCCTTGTTCCTTGGTTGAACAGACCCACCCCCACCTCTCTACACCCTCCTTTCAGGGAGTTGGACAGAGCCAGAAGGTCTCCCCTCAGCCTCCTTTTCTCCAGGCTCAACAACCCCAGTTCCCTCAGCCGGGAACTCATCACACTTGTGCTCCAGACCCTTCCCCAGCTCCGTTGCCCTTCTCTGGACATGCTCCAGCCCCTCAACCTCTTTCCTGTAGTGAGGGGTGAACTCACACGATGATGGTGTGAGTTCTCCATCACAGCTGTCCCTGCACTCTCTTCTGGGAGGTGGAGCAAAAGCAACAGCACAGATGCAGTTTCTGCACTGGGTGACATCCTCAGCCTGTACTGGTGGCTCTGAGGTCTGCACTGCCTAGATGAACACAAACACCCATCTGCCACCGTGTGCTGGGGCTGCCTTGAGGATGTGCAATCACTCCCTATGGATAGCATGCTGGTGCATGGTGCACACCTGAACTTCACCATTCCTCCAGGCTGTGATGGAGGTGACCCTAGCCACCACTGCGCAGGGAGTCGTGCTCATGTTCCTGCCTGAACAGGAATTAGGCTGCAGGGACATTTCCATCTTCTGGGAAGAAGAAACAAGAAGAAAAGCTGGTGGCTGCTGCTTCTGGTGAGGGTGCTGGGACAGGTGCCTGGACAGCAGCACGGCACAGCCAAGAGCCAACAGGTGAAAAGGGGACAATGATCCTGGGTTAGATGGGAAGGTCCAGCAAAGCTTGCAGGCTTAACCTGGGTCATTATCCTGGTACAAATATCCCAACACTGATTTTCCAAAACCCCACCAATAGCTGAGCAGGTGGCTCTGCCACAAACCTGTCCCAGGCTGTGGAACGCTGGAGCTGGGCTGTATTATTTCTTCATTTAGAAAATGTTCCCCTTTTTCATTAAAAATGGAATATAAACCAGTCCTTTCTGAAAATAAAGGCCCAAATGCACTGCTGGGAAGGTGGTGGGGAACCTCCACAAAGCCAATGGTGATTTCAGGCCAATCCAACTGCTGTCCCACAGGTTTCCTATCACACAGGTTACTTTGGCCATGGCTGAGTCCCAAGAGCAGCAGCAGCTCTGGTAAAGCCTCTTCAAACATGAAGGTGCTGCTCCAGGGTGGTCCAAGCAGCTCCACAACCCAGCCCAAAGTGTCCCTTCAGGGGCTTGGTGGGGTGTGCCTGCTCCAGGACATCCTCAGTACTGGTCCTTTGCATCCCCAGCACCCCAGCCCTGCGAGGAGCCTTCAGCCCCAAAGAGGAGAAGATTTTGGTTTGAGTTCATACAGCACCTGACCCAGATTAAGAGTTTTAATTTTTTCATTGTAATTAGGGTTTTTCATTGTAATGAGAGCAGTCAGGTTCCTCCTCAAGGGTTTCTTTATATATCTATATACTTCCTCCAAGCAGGCAGTGAGTTACAGGTGGTTGGGATCAGTGTCCCAAATTGGAGTTGACTTTGGGTAATCTTGAGTCAATCACACTCAGGTTTGAAGACACCATCACTCCCTTCAAAAGCTCCTCAGCTGTGGTTAGAGAATGAGCTTTTGCAGATGAGAGGACTTTGTTCTACTGGGGGCTGCTATTTATTTTGAAGAGTTTTCTATTTATTTATGGAAGAGTTTGCTGCTCAGGTAAAGTCACCACTACAATGATGAATCAGCTGGCTGGCTGGTGTCCTGGAGGTAGTCTTGGGGTTTATCACCCTGTGCCCATGGCATTTCTGTGTGTTATTCCTACCAGTGGGCAGGGGTTCCCTGACAGTGCCCTGATGGATTGAGATGATCCTGAATTTCTATTGTTCTGTAGTGAATGTAGTGAGAATTGATGACTGTTGTATCCAAGCAACAAGGGGGAGGATGAGAGAGCTTCAGCTTCTCCAGGACTGTAATATCTCTGGCAAGGTGCAGCTCTAAGCTGTAGAGTTGTCTTTTGTGTTTGTTCATTATTGCTGTGAACTATAAAAAAGCAATGGGAATTTGGATCACGGGATGGTAGGTAACTTTCTCTTGAGTTTGCTTCAATTTGCATTTGGTCTCTGGCTTTTGCATAAGATACGCTCATTGCCTTAGATAATCTGGGTGCCAGAAATGTAAATGGATTTTAAAAAAAGCAATTAGACAAATTAAAGGAAGAACAGTTTACCTCCAGTATTTAAATACAGTGCAGTGGGTATGAGTGCTGGCTGGGCAAGCCCCTGGCTGTGGGTAGGGGGGGAATGGGAGGGTTCAGTGGGAGAAGCAACTTTTTCCATGGGCAGATAGTGATAGGATGAGGGGAAATGGTTTTAAACTAAGAGAGGGGAGATTTAGGGGAAATATTAGGAGGAAACTTTTTACCCAGAAGGTAGTGAGACACTTGCCCAGGTTGCCCAGAGAAGCTGTGGCTGCTCCTCCCTGGAAGTGTTGAAGGCCAGGCTGGATGAGGCTTTGAGTAACCTGGTCTAGTGGAAGGTGTCCCTGCTGCTGGCAGGGGGGTTGGAACTGGATGAGCTTTAAGGTCCCTTCCAACCCAAACCATTCCATGATTCCATAACAAGGATTGGTCCCACCTGTGGTATCTCCACTCACCTCCACAGCCCCTTTCCCTGGGGCAGATATCTGATCTGATGCTATGGGCACCTGCAAACCTGTCACTTCTTTTCTGCAGTAACATTAGTTTGACAAGATGCTGCAGAGAGATGTGTCAGATACCAAGATGATTAAGGAAGCATCTCCCTTATGAGGAAAGGCTGAGGGAGCTGGGTCTCTTTAGCTTGGAGAAGAGGAGACTGAGGGGAGACCTAATTAATGTTTATAAATATGTAAAGGGTGAATGTCAGGAGGATGGAGCCAGGCTCTTCTCAGTGACGCCCCATGGTAGGGCAAGGGGCAGAGGGAGTGAGCTGGAACACAGGAGGTTCCACTTAAACTTGAGAAGGAACTTCTTTACAGTGAGGGTGACAGAGCCCTGGGACAGGCTGCCCAGGGAGGGTGTGGAGTCTCCTTCTCTGGAGACATTCAAGACCCGCCTGGACGCCTTCCTGTGTGATCTCATTTAGGTTCCTGCTCTGGCAGGGGGATTGGACTGGATGATCTTTCGAGGTCCCTTCCAATCCCCAACATTCTGTCATTCTGTGATACACAGCGTGTCCTGAACACGCCTGCTCATGGGGAGTCCCCATCTCCTGGGATTTACCTGCACAGTTTATTTACCCTGCTGTTGATATAGTGCAAGATGGTTTTGATGTGAGCTTGGGAGTTATTCTGGGGATGAAACCTTTCCCTCCTCTGAACCCACATCAGCACCAACTGTCCCGTGCTCTGTGTGACCTCATCTTGTGCCTCTGTGGGATCTTGGTGTCCACAGCTCCAGGGGCTGGTGCTGCTGAGTGGGAAATGACAGCAGATATTGCAAAAGTAGAACTTGTGTTTCTCTGCAGACAAGCCAGCTGGAGCACAAGGCGCAGGAAAAGGGGTTTGTTTGTCTGTTTTTATAATTTCCTAAATTTTGGTGGGTTGTAAATGTTGTGGCAACACTGTACAGAAATCTTGGGGTTTTGGTTTTTTTTGGGAGGTTTTTTTGCCATGGTGGTGTGGACTATTAGTTATGGAAATCTTAGAAATAGTTACTCCAAAAGCAGCAAACAAACCCCCCCAAATGGGTGAGGTTCTGGCAAAGTCCATCCAGCTGGAACAGAACCACTCTTTGCAAAAAGAAACGCATGGAAGTCAATTGTACTTCCCAGCTTGTGTGTTTTACACCTTGAGCTTCCTGATTTGGCTGGAGCATGTGTCGAGGCTGTGTTTGTCCCGGGAGCCACAGGGATACCCGGATAAAACAGCATCAAAGCATTTGCAGTGTGGGTGCAATATGCTGGTGGAGCTGTGGGGTTTGTTTGTTTTGGGTTTTTTTCTTTAATATATTTTTTTTTACTTGCCTCTCCTCCTCTTTCCCCCCTGACTGGAAAACAAACCTGGTAGAACATCTTTGGTCCCTGCATCCTATGACTCCTAGGAGCAATCAGGGCTGAAGTTCAGCCCTGAAGAGCCCAGGAGAAGAGCAGGACCTGCTGTGGCACAGGGCTGTTGGCAACCAGAGCAGCAGGGAACCAGGAGACACATTCACAACTGGCCCCAAGTTTTCTCTCCTGCCCTCAGTTCAAAGGGCTTCTCTCGTGCCTCCAAGAATTTTGCAGGTGATGCTTTCCACATCAAAGCGGGGCAGGCTCACATTGTCTGGGGGATGTTGGGCTGTGGGCAAATTAAAGAGGCATCGGGAGCTTCAAAATCAGCTTTAGCCAGGCAGTGCCTCTGTACTTAGTGCTTGAAAAAAGTCAGATACTATGGTGATGAGTATCAGAGCAAAGCCTCTGGGGATTGAAGGCTGGAGCCAACATTTACTGAGGTCTAGGAGATCACCCTTCTTGCCAACTTCAATGGCTTTTCAATTAATGATGAGAAATCTTGGAAATTTTACACAGAAAGGGACAATTTTGTCCTTAAAGTCATACCACCAGAAAGGAAAAAGTCAATCTTTTTCATTGGGGTGTTTATTACAAAATACAGTCCAAAATCTAACTCTTGAGGGATAGCTTCAAAATATATCGAGAAACCAGATTGTGCTAAGCAATAATACAACTTATTAATAAACAACACCAGGCATAAAGAATTCTGAATTCTTATCTGCTACTTTTCTTTTTTTAAAGGTTAGGAATTGTAAACAGCTTAATACATCCAGTAGAAATAGAAAAAGTTACTGTCTATTGAGGGCAGGGGTTCTGGTACCAAAATACAAAATTTAAAAAGGGAAATAATAATAATAATAATAAAAAAGAAAAATATACAAAATCTGTAAACATTGGAACATTGGTTGTAAACCCATCAAAGCCCTCAAAAGGCTGCAGTCATCGTAATGTGCTGCCAAACCCCCCTCTCATATCAGAAAGTGCATAAGTTTTCCACTAGAAATGCTGCCGAGCAGCTGTTGTGCATGAATGGCTGGAACTACCCCAGCTGAGGTGCCCCTGGCCACCAGGATGGAGCCACCAAGCAGGACCTGCTTTTGGCCACAGCACCCATCCCCACTTCACTCACCGTGGGGCTGGAGCCTCACCACTGGCCTTGGTGGACCCACTGATGGTGGCACAAGGGGTTGAGCCCACCTAAAAAGTTAAATTCTTCCCTCTGTCCAATACACAGATAAAGTGACTCCCAACAAGAAAGAAGTTATTGGTCAATATAGAGGAAAAATGATGGAAGCAAGAAGGACTATGGTCCCTGAGTGTCTGCGCCTTCTGCTTCCTCATCTCACAGCATCCATCTGCAGGAGGCCCCATCACCTTGCACAGTGCCCCGCTCAGCCCTCCAGACCCCAGGGATGCTCCTTCCCACCCCAGCTCCACCAGTGGCTGCTGAGCACGGGGCCACCAAAGCGTCTCCCTCGGGCACCTCTATCTCTTGTGGCCCTTGTTCCTGCGCTTGATGTGGTTGGGGGCGGTGGCAGGGGTGTCGCGGCGGGCACAGAAGTATTTGGCCACCAGCTGCTGGCACTGCTCGCACCGCACCGTGCAGCACCAGTGGAACTTGCAGTTGCAACTGGCCACCACCTCTGTCCTCCTCTCCTCTACGCGGAGACCACACTCGGTGCAAAGCCGCCGGCAGCTCCTCTTCTCCCACTGCGAGAGGTTCTTGCCGGTCTGCAGGCACTCGCGGCCCTCCGTGCCGTGGTGTCCCAGGCTGGCGTTCCTCGTGCAGTAGTCAGGAGAATCCTCCAGGAAGACAAGCTCCGTAGGGTGGACGTGGTGGAAGGTCTCTGCCGTGGCCCCACGGCTGTCAGCGCTGTTACCAGCTCTCATCCGCCTCTTGTCCATCTCCAGCTTGTGGGCTTGGTCGTATTTTATCTTCAGGTAGTTCCCGATCTCACGAAATTCAGCAAGTTGGAGCCAGCAGGTCTGGATGCTGCAGCTGCCCGACACCCCGTGGCACTTGCAGGCTCGATTCATCGTGGCTTTCACAGCCTTGGTGGAGAAATTTGGAGAAGCAGTGCATAATAATTTAAATCTTAAAATCCATCTCTACAGCACTTCTAATTCAGGGGACAATGGGTCAAAAGTGGCTTGTGCTTGGCATGACTTCAAGTCCTTCCAAACCGTGACTGTTGCTTTTATTTCAGCTGCTGGAAAACATCTGTCCCTCTTCACTAATTTAAAGGACAGAGCTTATGAGTGGGCACAAATTATTGTCTCCAGCCCTTGCAGGAGCTGATTCTCTGGGTCGGGGGGGGAGGGGAAAAGAAGTGCCTTTGCTGGATCATGCCCTTCTCATGCCACTCACCTCCCTCATCCCAGCATCAACCCATCGTCCTTCTCAGAGGTTTTATTTAAAACGTGTGAAACTGCCTCGGAATAATCATACCCAACCTCTCTGCATCTCCTCCAGGCCAAGCACTTCACAGATATTATCTACCCATCTCCCTCTGGTATTTGTAAGGTCCCAATCGCTGGTATCTATGTGAGATTAAGCCTTGACACACCCCATGAGATAGGTATGTTAAGTGTTGCCATCCTTGTTTTTACAGACAAGGAGGTTTGGCAAGATGCTGAGAGCATCCCAAGTGGGGAGTGGGGGGCAAGTCTGGCAGCTCAGAGCTGGGCCACCTCACACCTGGCTTCACCAGCCAAAGAGCTTGGAAATGCATATTACAAGAAGGTAAGGTGGTTCTGGCTTTGTTGTACAGACCAAACCAGCACTAGGTGAGTATAAAACCCGTGTGTTTCTCAATAAGTGGTGTGTGCTGGCAGGTGACTGCATCGTGCGCAGCTGCAGAAGCTGGAAGTGGGGATGACTCTTACTGCAGCTCCTTGTGTTCATGTTTAGGGTCAGATTCTGTCTGTATTTTTTCTTCCCCATGCTAATGCTACAGGAGCTAAATTATCACAGAGGGCTGGAGAAAGGGACTTGAGCAGCCTACCAGGCTCCTGGATTTTGTTTTCAATATAGACGTCATTATTAATAATAATAATATTTGACTTACAAGTCTCCCGACTTCATTGTTGTGCAGGTTAATTAGCGCTCGGGTATCGTGTCCCGTTTCCAAAGCATCCACAAAAAGCTTGGAAATCCTCTCTCCAAACTCTACGTTGTCACTGCATCCTCCCCAGACCCAGCCTCGGCCACCTACAAGACAGACACACACTAAGAGCAGAGCCACCCCCCAATAGGGCCAAATTCTGCCCTGAGATCCTGGGGCCGCGTGTGGGGATGGACAGACGGTGTCAGCCCATCTGGAGAGGGCAGCTCACCGACGCGGCCGTTCCTGGAGTCGTCGCAGCCGCAGCTCTCGAAGTCTCCCAGGCTGCAGTTCCTGGTGAGGGTGTACATGACGCCGGCCGAGCTGATGGCGTGTACGAAGGAGGTTTCCCGAGTAGCTGAGGGAGAAGGGGGGGAAAAATATTGTCATGATCTTTAAGGTCCCTTCCAACCCAAACCATTCTATGATTTTATATGGAAACATAGACATCGGTCGTGGTTTATTGGGGATGAAGCTCTCCCATGCTACAAAGGTGCAAGAAAGAAAAAAAAAAAAACCAAAAACCAAAACAAAACCCCCAAAACCAATTTGTGCAAAAGATAAGGTGATATAGAAATTAAATTCTCATAACTGAAGTCTTCAGGCTTCAGCATCAAGGCTTTCAGCAATTTGGCAGGATATTATGAAGGTGTCCGTGCACGGGATGGAGTTTCTTGGCAGGAGTAAGACCTTAAGGCAATGCCCCAGTCCTGCCCTGGCCCAGGTTAGTTATCACTCCCGTCCCCAGCTCTCTGTCTCTGTCCTTTCCTGCTCAGGGGGGGATATAGTTGTGCTTTGATCTTGCCTGCTGGGGAAAATCATCATTGATCTTGTTTCAGTCGGTCGTTGAACCTGTGCTCACAAGCAGCTGTCTGCACCCACACTTCTCATTTGAGTTTTTGTTTGTTTTTTGGCTTTTTTAGCTTTCCTAACAGATTCAAATAGAGATGCTGCTCTGGGAAAAAATAATGATAATAATAAAAAATTCTTCTTGTTGAGGTAGATAGTATTGAAATATATCTACAACTTTCTTAGGAAGATTGTTTCTTAGTGCATATCTCTGGTTTCTCCCTTTGTCTCTCCCCGTTGCAAGCTCAGGTGCCTCTGGCATTGTGCTCCCTGGGATGCTGCACGATCAGGGCAGGAGCAAGCCCATGGAGCAGCACTGCAGAAGGACCAAGCTCTAGCCTGGCATGGATAGAGATCCAACGAGAGCCTGGAATTCCTAGAAAAATGTTACTGCTAGTTATTACATCCAATTAATAGAGATAGAGAAATACAACCACGATATATGGGACACAGAAACCTGTCCCCATCAGTCGGTTTAATTAGCAGCCCCAGCTCTCTCCAGAGCACATCCCAGCTCCAACCCAAAGGTATCCCGGGATGGGGATGCTGGTGCCAGCAGGTAAAGGTGCACTCACCGCTGCGGAGCCGGTTGTGGGTGGAGAGCTGCAGGGCACTCTCAGGGCAGTTCCAGCGCTCCCACCCAAACTGGAACTTGCACTCCTCCATCCCGCTGTGCGCCCCGGCCGCCACGCTGCTGGAGTACGTCAGGTAAGCCTGGCACGGGAAACAGCGGGGTTAAAACTCACCGTGTTTTACCATTTCTCAATGAAAACACAGAGAAATGGGTTGTGAGTCTTTTCCCTCATTACTTAGCAGGACTTGGAGCTGATACGCTCCGGGAAATCTGGTTCCTTGCAAAAGTCCTATTTCCCATTTGCAAAACAAAATTGCTCTACTTAAATTCTTGACAGTGAATTACCTTAGGTCCTGTCATCAGAAAATTATTCACAGACCTGAAACAAAGAAAAGAAAAGAAAATGAATCGCACAGTTTATCGCAAGCTGGAGAGCATCCCTAAAAAAAATGCCCTTTCTGCTGAGTTGGACCCTACCATGCTGCTGCGTGGAGAACGGCACTGTAGATCCCTGCGATGGAGAGGATGAGGAAGGTGCTTCTCTTCATGGCTGTCACCAAGAGTGGGCTTGGATTCCGTTCGCTGATCCGTAGCTCTCCACGCTGCAAGTCCCCAGGGTGAGCAGAGCCACCTCCCTTCGCTCCTTCCCAAGGTGAGTGATGGGGATGGAGGAAAGCTGCAGGAACCTACAACCCTGATATTTATAAGGTGAAGTTGTGAATAGTCAAAACCCCCCATTCATTTGCTACCCAATGACTTAATGTGGTAAAAAAGCTCCGGCTCCAATGGGTGACAAGGCACCGCCTAAGGTTGCACTTCAAAAGGCGGCGCGGTGTCCCTGGGAGCGGGATGGTCTGAAGGAGAGCAAACTTCCCTAACAATGGGACACTTTTAACTCTCTTCCCCACCACCAGCCATCCCTTTCTCTCAGCCTCAAGTCCTCTTGCCTTCTCCTTTTCATCCTCTCCTTGCCAGCGGAGGCTCAGTCCCTGCGTCCCTCCGAAATAACAAGCTGATGCATTTCTATAGTTCCCCTGCTATCTGCCTGCTCCCTCCTATGAGAACTCCCCGAGGAGTTTTAACAACAGTTCTGTAAAGATCTATAGGGGATGGACCTCCCAGGTCTTCTTGATTTGAAGAGATGCCTTTAACGACGGGGCTTTTTTTTTCCCCTCCTCGCCTCTTTATGATGAAAGTTGCTGCATTTCCATCCTGATAACAGCGTGCACGGCTCGGGAGTGTTTGGAAATCTCTCTAATTTACACGGCTGCAGCTTGGGAACGCTGTGTGAATCATTTATGTGGTTTGCTCCATGCTCCAATGCTGTAATTAGGGGAACAGTTTTTCTGGGGTTAGTAATTTCCCTACGGTGAAGGCTGTTCGCTGGCTCCGCAGGTGGGAGCGCTGCCGGTACCCCCTGAGCCCAGCGAGGGGCCTCTGCTGCGGCTGAGCCATCGCCTGCGCTCAAGAAAGGAAAATCCTTATCAGAGGAAACCCAAAAAAGCCTTTTCATAGTTATTGGCAGTGTCATTAAGGGCTGTGAGGAGCTGTAATGCTGCAAATGATAACGATTCATGGTCTGTTTGGTCTGAAGACCAAACTTCTTGGTCTGTTTTCCTGTGGCTGACTGGTCCCAACTGGGGGTTGGCTCACCCTGGGCAGGGATCCTGCTTGCTGAGCAGGTCAGTGTGGGTGCTCAGCCCAAAAACTGTGCTGAGCCAGCAGTGCCGAGCATCCCCTGGCTCTGCCCCATGGCACACGGGTGCAGCATCCCGCTGGCACCAGCTAGCTGGCAGGGCAGAGGTGCTGCCTTCCTCCTCCCTGGGTACACCCATCTCCTGGTGTTATTCGCTGCTACTACAGTGGGACTCAGGAAAGGGCTGCAGATGTGAGGCTGAAGGAAATGGGTCTGCACGTGGCACCTGGGGGCTGTGCCACCAGCAAAAGGTGCCACACAGGTACAAACCCCCTTTGTGCACCTGAGTGAAAATCCCCAGCTGGTGGCACTGGGGTCAGGCAGGAGGCTGCACCTTGAACTCGTTTGCAGAGTACTTTGTTGTCTTGCCACAAAGTGTAGGAGAACCAGTGACCTGCCCCATGGTTACACCCATCAGTGTCCAAAGCACAGGTCTATCAGCTCAGGTCCCATCTGGGGACTGTCACTCCTCTCCCTCTTCTGAGCTCCTCACCGTTTCTGGCTGCAGAAAGCTCACGGGCTCTCCCTGTCCTGCTGCCCATCAGCACGTTACTGAGCGAGAGGAGAACCCTGTCCCTCCAGAGCCTGCAGAATTAAAACCTGGAGTCAGCTGGGCAAAGCCACAAACAACTGTTTGAAACTGGAGGATTAAAATTGCAGATTGGTTGAAAAGCAGGGATGTAAAATACCTTCCAAGTGAGCACAAAGCTGGTGTAGCCCCGCCAGCACGGCAAAACCCTCTGTGAGTCAGCACTTTAATCATTACCATCCCCAACAGATCCTACTTGTTAGAGCTGTCAAAGGACAATTCCTGGGAATAAAGTGTTTCCCATGTGTCAGTGAAGCTCATTGATTAAAAAAGCCCTTGAGTACAATTTGGAAATCTGCTGTGCATTTTCTATATGCACCCAGGTCATTTTTGGGGTTGTGTCTGGCTGTCCCTGGGGGCATATTGATGTTTGGGGGGGGGTTTTTGTGTGGTTATTTTTTTTTCTTGCTTGAGAGAGCTTGTACAGCTAAAAAAAATGTCGGTGTGTCTGCTCTGTCATTTCACGCATGATATTCCCATCACACACCAGAGGAATAACAGCGTCTCTGGGCGTGAAGCTGTGCCATGAGCAGTCGCTGCAGTTGGCAGGATCACACAGCTATTTGCCTGGGCTATTAAAAATGTCCTTTCCAATTAAAATCATAGGGATCTTAAAAGTCACTGGCAACGTTGTCACTTACTTTAGTTGTCAGCAAACGAAGCAGCACGTTAGGACAAGCCTTCCCACACTCCTGCAGGTTTTTTTCCACATTTATAGCTTGGACCTGGTGAGCGGGAGCCAGCGATTCTGCAGGGTTATCCAACCCAGCACCCCAATGGGACTGGAAAGATCCCAGTTGTACCACTGCAAGACTTTCCCACCTCATGCAAAAGCAGACTTTGATCTTGCTGTCTTGATCAATTTTGCATTTATCAAGTGCTTCATGTAATGTCCTCGCAGTAAAAGAGATTGAATATAGTCATCTGCGTTTCACAGTTGGGTAAACTGAGGCACGGAGCTGGGTGGCTTGGAGATCTTGGGGTAAATTGGTGGCAGAGCTGGACTGGGTGAAGCTGTTGAGAAGCTGATTGTGGTGCTTTGCTCTTCACATCACAGGGCTGGACTCTCCTCCATCCCCTGTGGGTCACAGCCTGGGTTGCATGAGCCTTACGTCCCATGTGTGAAATGATGCCAGAGGAGTTTCTCTTTGGTTTTCTCACTGCCTAGAAACTTGCTTTTGGTTTGGCCTTGGATGGGGGTGGAAAAAAAAAATAAATCTGAAAGGAAAATTCTGATGAATTTACCTGGTTATGCAGAAAAACTGTCAGTTGTTCTGGGCAGCCTTGGACCCCAAAGTGAGCCATGGGACACCTGGCACGGTGGCACCACGGGAGTTTGCCTTGGCTACTGGCTCTGTTCTAGGGCAGGCTGTTGGAAAGCAATGTCCTGAGTGTCAGCTGGAGCCTATTGGCTTTACTACTAAAATATTGTTGCTTTGTTTCTTATTTTCTTGCTGTGTGATCAAACAGCCTTATTTATTTATTTATTTATTAATTCTTTTATGGGATGATCAGCATCCTAAAAGATTTATCTGCCCCAAATCATGAGACAGTGACCATACACACAGCCCCATACACTCATAAAACCCTCTTCACACCAAAATATGTTTTTTAAGAGAAGGTAGACATGAGATAAATCAGTTTACACAAGTGCCACCCACTCTGCCAGGCAGCAGGTCCCACAGGGATGTCTCTCAGCTTTCGGGGCAGCCGGCACCACCACGGCTGTGGACAACAGGAAAATAAAGCGCAACCCACTTGCTAAATTGCCCTCGGCAGGTGACACATTCAGACCCCTCGCGTCAAATCCTGCATTGCTGGCTTCGTGACAATAAAAAATCCACCTGGGTAATTAGAAAGCCACCCCCTCGCTGGTGAGGTGGAGGATGTTTTATGGTGCTCTCCCACCCACACCGCTCGCACTGGGAAGCCACCCGAGCCCCCGCGGGTGATGCCATGTCCTCGCTCTGTACACAGCCAGCTGCTCTGGATGGTGGGTTTAGACTAGAAAAGAGAAAACGGAGCAAATGAGGGAGGAAAAACATCTCTTTTATTGTTGTTGTTGTTTTTGTCAGTGAGAGGCAAAGCAAGGGGCTCAAGGGGGACCATGTCACTTTGCTCCAAAGCACTCCATCGTGGAGGATGCAGCTGTGGGACAATCCTCCTGCGTGCTCAGCTCTGGGCAGGAATTGGGGGGTTTTTTGGTCTTCCCAGCTCTTAGTTTTCCTGTATTAGGGAAAACAGGTCCCTGTTGCTCTGTCTGCTGCTGCAGTTCCCAGCAGAAGCAACCACCAGTGGGACCCCAGCCCTTGGTGGGAGTTTTGCCTGGATAACAAATATGTTTTGATTAATGAATGGCAATGAAGGCACCGATTGAGGATGGAGGTGAAACTGAAATCAGGTTTTATGCCACACCTACCCCCCAGGCTTAGTCTTCATTCCTATTTTGGCACACGCAGTTAGAAGTGACCTGATGGTCACTGAAAATAAGGTTAAAAGGTCCAACCGTGAAGGTTTAGATGTGCTTTCCCTGTGATAAAATTATCTCAAGGAATTCCTGTCTCCTGCCTCCCTGCAGCAGTTTCTCAGCTGTACCAATGGAAACAGATTTTCTGTCTTATTTTTAATCCTGATTCCCAGCACAGCCTCATGTGTGTCATGATGAGGTGGATGACCAGTGAACTTCATCAGAGAAGCTGGGAATGTGCAAGCCCAAGGTAAGTGGCTCTGCTATTGAAGGAAACACATCCTGGAACAGAACACAGGACCATCAGGATGCCAAAAACCAGGACAGCAGCAGGCTCCAGGTTGCACAGTTTGGCCTTCATGTCTTTTGGTGTCAGGAAGCAAAAATTGGAATCAAATTCTGATTTTTCCAGCCACAAGCTGTCTGGGAACAAAGATTCTTCCCAGCAAGGGCTGTCAAGGTGATTTGGGAAGAGAATAATGTCCTGATGGGGGTCAGAGGAATGGCCCTGGAGCATCCCAGAGCTCTCAGGCGTGTGTGCAGGATGGTGGGTTTAGAGTAGAAAAGGGAAGATGGAGCAAATGAGGGAGGAAAAACCTCTTTTTTTTTTTTTTTTTCTTTTTTTCCATCAGTGAGAGGCAGGGGCTCAAGGGGGATGTATTTGCTGTGGGCCCACCACACATCAGGAATGGGATGGGCAAGCCATGGCATGGGGGGGACAGGCTATGTGAGGGGTTGGGGTCCCTCCAGCCCAACTGACAACTCACGGGGGCAGTGGCTGGAGGGGGATGTCCACCCTGTGAGCAGAAGTGCCCGTTTCCCTGGGGAAAGGATTTCTTCCCCTTCCTTCCCCCTGGTTTTGCACTGTGTGTTTCAAAGCTGGAGTTTTCCACTACCTTCTCACTCCGGTGACTTCCCCGCTCCCTCTTTCTCCCTGTCCTCACCCTTTTCCAGACTCCCAAAGGCCCTTTGGCATGAGGCAATGAGCTGGCAGAGGCAAACATCTGGATAAAAGCTCTGGCACGTCCCTCTGCGGAGGCACGGGCAGCAGCATCCCCTCTGTGCCATGGAGGGAGGTCACCTTCTCCTGCCCCAAACACTCCTGGTCATCCCAGCTGAGCAAAACTTTTCCTCACTGAGCATCTACCCCTGGAAAAGGGCTGGTTGTCTGTCCTGGCTGAGATTCCTAAATCCCAGTGGATTTAGGCCCTGTCTCCATGCCTCTGTCTCTGCAGCATCCAAAAATGGTGCAAAGCTACCTGTGGGCGATGACATGTCTGAACTTGGTCCTGCTGTGTTTTGAGCTGCCCCAGAAAGTGGAGCAGAGTAAAACACCTGGTTTTAGATCAACCTCTGGACTCTCAGGTCAACCTCAGGGACTCTCAAGAGGACTCAGGTGCCTGGTTGACCCTGGAGAGGCAGCTCCATGACCTGATCAGCCTCACCTCACCTGCCTCCTTTAGGTGTGTCCTTCAAAGCCTGCAGAGCTGTTTACACCACAGCACTATAAAGTAGGGACAAGTGGTTTGTTTTTCTCTCCTTCTTTAAAGGAAGTGTCATGCAAAACGGTGTTAGTGCAGCAGATAGGTCACTGCCTGGGCATCTGCATGAGGGGAACAGATCTCTGTCCTGGCAATGTGTCACCTCAGCAGATAAAAGCCTGTCCAGGAGGAGATTGGGCACTTGATATGGAGGAAAATTATCACCTCCTTCTTAATCATTCTTGGCCAAACTCGAGTTAAATTAACTGATTGCAACCTGGCTCATGTGGTGCTCCCCAGCCTTTCTCAGCGTGGTTCCTCTTGCTGTTCCTTTGCTGCTGTGGCTCTGTTACCCCTCCTGCCCCACAGCCACTTTGTGTCACAGGGAACAAATTAAGCCCAAAGATCTTAATTTCTGAGCTGGGGATACATGTGTTGGTGCTGGCTGTGTCTGGCAGACTGAGTGTGGGAGGTTTTGAGATTCACAGAAGAAAACGGTGATTTGAGCTACAAATATTTTCTTAAAAATTCATCTTTATTTCTTCAGACAGAGGCGATTCTGAGAGCACAAAACTGAGGTTTCCTCTGGGGGATACTGGGCCAAAGAGTAACTTTAAAAGCACTTTGTCCCTTGCTGGGAAAAACAAAGTGTGGAGAAAACTTGCTTCTGGCACCTGCTTTGTACCAGGAAGGTGGTGGGGAACCTGTGCTGCTCCAGGTCTCACTCCCCACTGGTGCCCACTGCAGCTCCAGCACTTTGCTCTTCCTCCCCCCAAGGAAGCTCGTCCCTTGCCTGTCTTTGCACAGGCATCCAGCTGCGTGTTTCCATTTTTTACTGGAGCTGAGCTTTTTACTGTTCATATACAATTGTTAATCAGCCTGCAGATGAAGGCAGTGCCATGCATTTATTAATCTTGGAGGTGGGAGGAGACATCTCCAGTGTTACCTGAGTTCAGAGTGAGGTGACAACTCGTGTCAAGGTCTCTGGATTTACTAAACCACTTTGAAGCCTTTACTGTTTGGTTTAAAGCTGACCTGATGGGAAGGTGTAAGGTGAGGGTCCAGCTCACCGGTCTGGCTTGTCAGCATCCTCCAGGCATGGAGACCCCTTAGGACAACGGAGCTGGGGAAGGGTCTGGACCACAAGTGTGCTGAGTTCCCGGCTGAGGGAACTGGGGTTGTTGAGCCTGGAGAAAAGGAGGCTGAGGGGAGACCTTGTGGCTCTGTCCAAGTCCCTTGGAGGAGGGTGGAGAGAGGTGGGGGTGGGTCTGTTCAACCAAGGAACAAGTGACAGGACAAGAGGAAATGGCCTCCAGTTGTGCCCAGGGCAGTTGAGATGAGATGTGAGGAAGAATTTCTTTGCTGAAAGGGTTCTGAGGCATTGGAAGGGGTTGCCCAGGGCAGTGGTGGAGTTCCCATCCCTGGAGGGATTGAAGAGTCATGTAGACACAGTGCTGAGGGACATGGGTTAGTCGGGGACTGGTCAGTGTTGGGTTAATGATTGGACTGGATGATCTTAAAGGTCTTTTCTAATCAAGGCAATGCTGGGATTCTGTGATCCTCCGTGGGATGAATTTTTTCCCAGTGATACCTTTTGAAAACAGATTTCCTTGATCATGTTCCCTCCCTAAATCCCAGATCAGCTCTGAAAACCAGACCTGTGGTAGTTTTGAAGGGAGAGCCCCATCGAGGATGAAAACAGTTTTGCATCCGTTAATTCAGAGGGGGTGGAAATGGAGCAAAACCTCCAGTGCTGGGATCAAACACCACAGTGCAGCTGCAGCGTGAGTGGAGGGTGCAGTGGCTGGTGGGGATGCCCAGGGCAGTGTCCCCAGGGCAGGGTCACACCCTGGCAGTGTCCCCCACAGGCTGGTGACAAGGCTCCCCCCTGTGGGATGTCCCCGCACCGCACACCCATCCCAGCCCATCCAGCACCCACCCGTGTCTGGCAGCAGTCAGGCTGGGACACCACCAGCACTTGTGTGGCTGGTGGACACGTAGGGATGGGACAGGCTCACAAAGTTCCTTCCACCTGAGCAGCTCAAGTGGCAGCTGGGATAAAAGCCACCCAGTGATCCCACCATCCGCAACGACTGCAGTGATTTTTCGATGCTCCTTGCTCAGGTTGACTGGCCCATCCTTGGGTTTTTCAGGTTGTACAGATAATAAAAAAGTATCTCTATTGTGGTTCTGTGGTTCACCTGTCTGTGCTCGATGTGAGGAGGAGCTGTATTTTAGCAAAATGTCCTTTCAGGGACAAGAAATCTTGTCTGCATGCAGCTCTAGTGAAATACCAGAGACCTCATTTGGGGATTTCACATTGCACCCCAATTCTGCTGCCTGTGTGAACGGGGGGGAGCTACTCAGGGTGTCTCTTGCACACCAAGGTGGTTGGTATCACCGCTCCCCATCCACACCTGGTGAAACCAAAGTGTAAGGAGATCATAGAATCATAGCATGGTTTGGGTTGGAAAGGACCTTAAAGATCATCCAGTTCCAGCCCCCCTGCCATGAGATGAGGACACTTGCTCAAGGGGAGAGACCTGGTGCAGGTTTCCTCAGTCCTGCCTAGTTTGCCTCCCTGGCAGCCTGCCTCGCTTAAATCCCCCACGGTGTGGTCAGCATCATTAATACACATTAACCATGGGGTAAGCTGGGTGCTGCTGGTCCTGAGTGCTGGCAGGTCAGTGAGTGTCTGCAGGGAAACCCATCTCTGCTCCCCTGGGTATTTCAGGTCCTACTTGGCCTATGCAGGAGCTAGCAGCACCTGGTGGGGGGGTTAATCTTGAGGTTCAATAAATTGTCTTTCCAAGGGGTCCCCCAAAGCAGGACCCCTCCCCAGGGACTCGGTGCACATTGATGCAGAAAGCAAAGTCACTGATGACTGTTGCTGGTTGTCACATTTACCCTGGTGTGACAGAGAGAAACATCATCCCTGTCATCCCAGCACGGCTCAGATTGACGGGTTTTTAGCCCATTCTGAATCCTGAGCGTTATTTTAGGTGAAGCTCTTTGATTTCCTCCTTGGCCGTGCACCGCTGAATGCTTCAGACAGAAAGTTTATAAAAAGCAAGTAAATTAAAGCTTTATCAGTCGTTTGTACAGCTAGGAAATAAATGAGACCGTGGTCAACACCATGAGGAGCTGAGGCTCACGTCAAGCAAGGCAGCTCGCGTTCCAAATAGTCTTCAATTATCTATTGTAAAGAGGGAGGCAGATTCCTGCAGCCTCACAGCCACGCTGCTGTCCTGACATTTCCAGTTCCCCAGGTTATTTCTGAACCACATTAAAAAAAAAGAGAAGGAAAATTAAATTGGAGCCCTGGCTGTGTGCATCGCGCTTGGGATGTTAAAGCAGCGGGGTAATAAACTGGTGCCAGAGGAATGGTAAAATAGAGACGGGATGATTTTCAGCTGGGTAAGTTAGAAAAGATGATGTCAGTGTGGACCCAAGCGGGGTGGCACACCCATGGGAGGGAGCACCGTGCCGTGCTGTGCTGTGCTGCTCCGGAGCTGCCCTGTGGCTGGGGGACCTGTTGGAATGAGTCCAGAGGAGGCCACCAGGATGATCCGAGGGCTGGAGCAGCTCTGCTGTGAGGACAGGCTGAGAGAGTTGGGGCTGTTCAGCCTGGAGAAGAGAAGGCTCCAGGGAGACCTTACAGCGGCCTCCCAGTACCTGAAGGGGCTACAAGAAAGCTGGGGAGGGACTTTTCATAAGGGCAACTAATGACAAGACAAGGGG
>NW_010333583.1:41122-53357 GCF_000700745.2 Antrostomus carolinensis
CCCTGGAAGTGTTCAAGGCCAGGCTGGATGAGGCTTTGAGCAACCTGGTCTAGTGGAAGGTGTCCCTGCTGATGGCAGGGGGGTTGGAACTGGATGAGCTTTAAGGTCCCTTCCAACCCAAACCACTCTGTGATTCTATGATCCTATGTCTGGGCAGGCCCGTGTTTACCATGTGGTCGTGGCAAATCCCCACTCATTCACGCTGGGAGCAGTTTCCTCCAGGTTTTCCTTGCTCTGAAGCTCTCTGTAGAGTAAACATCTCCCTTTACTACATGACCAAGATGGAGTGTTGGGTGGGCAAGAGTGATTCTCCAGCAGCGCCCTCAGCTTCCCCACATGCAGGTTAATATCATTTTAGCTGCCCCCATCTCATCTGGGTTCATGCCACCCAGCGTTACTGGGGATGTCTGCCAACACAGGAGAACTGCAGCTGGCACTGAAGTTGTTTGATGGCTCTTCCCTCCGAATGCCCTCGCTCCTTACCACCCTTGCCAGGACCAGGTGAGGTCCATGCTGGAGCTGATGCATGGCTGGAGCTGGCACAAAGCAGCACCACGGGCTTGGGTTACCCAGGTCCAAAAAAAAAAATAGGAGCCTGGACAGGACAGAAATAAAACTGCCCAAGTCAGAAGGAGTGGTGGGGAGGCTGGAGCTGTTCTAAAGCCATTATGGAGCTATTATGGCACTATGAGTTATCTCTATTCCTGCTCAC
This sequence comes from Antrostomus carolinensis, assembly GCF_000700745.2. Taxonomy (NCBI): domain Eukaryota; kingdom Metazoa; phylum Chordata; class Aves; order Caprimulgiformes; family Caprimulgidae; genus Antrostomus; species Antrostomus carolinensis. The sequence continues at coordinate 41,835 of NW_010333583.1, forward strand.
TGGAGAGAAGGGTCCCAGGAGCAACGCTGCTGCCCCAGGTCATCCCTGCTGCCTCCATCTCCTGCCCTGGGGCTTGGCCCCAGAGGGGTGCACCTTCACCCAGGGCATCTCATGGCTGATTTCTTAATTGCTAAATGAAAGGTGTGATATAGGACCCACACATCTGCTTCTTTAACACTTCAAGGTGGTGACACTGGTACTAGCAAGGATGGGGGGGGCCAGCTGTGGTCAGGCGTGACCCAGGGTAGCTCCCATGGTGAGACAAAAAGAAAAACTCAATTCTTCCCTCTGAGGAGAAGAATTATTTCTAGCACCATGAGAAAACAAAGCAGACCAAGAGGGATTATTTTCCCCAAACAAGATGCTGTTTGAAAACACCCACTTGGAGTCACACATCATTTTTTTTTCCTCCCTGCTTGTTGCAACTTTGCCAAATCAAAAAATTTCAACACTGAGTTTGCCTCTGAATTCACAAGACCAGCTTAAAATTCCTGAGATTGTTGTTTTATTTTGAAAAAAATCTCATTCTTTTTGTTCACTACGTGCTGTTTGAGCCCTGAAATACCCCATGTTCACGAGTCTCTTTGACCACATTGGCTAGAAACACCCTTTTGCTCCCCTCTCCCCCCTCTGTTTTCCCGATTCCCCATCAATCGAATGAATTCTGGAGCTGGGCCTTGAAGCAAACACGAAGTGTTGGGAGCTTTGCAACTGATGGTAGGAGTTGTCAAGAGCTGTTGTCAACACAGCGTACAAGATGTGCGTGAACCATCCCCAGCAACTGTTCCTTCCCAAGCCAGCTCTTCTGACAAGCCAGAAAGCACACGGAGCTGCCTTTCCCGGCACAGATCTCCGCTGCTGAGGATGAAACGAGAGCTCACCCCGCTGTCAGTTTGAGTGGCGTTGGGTTGGAGCTGGAGAAACACCTCCGCACACGCACGCACCTGCTCCCACACACCCTGGCTCAGCCCCAACCATCCCCACGCCGCCTTTCACGTTCAAGGTTGAGTAGGTTTTGCTGCTGGGACACATCTCGGTGCCCAGGATCAGGTTGGGATGGCCAAAGCTTGCTGGGGACCAACAGACCCACTGGTGGGAGCAGGTGGAGTGGCTGGTGCTGGCTGGCCATGCCCATGAGGACACAGCAGCTTTGTTTGCCCGTGTGTGGTGTGGGAGGCTCCCCCAGCTTGGCACCAGAAGGTTAGTGATTTTTAAAAGACTATTGTTTTCACCCCGTGTGTTTGGAAAAACAAGGGGTGAGCTGTGTGGGTGAGAGCCACCCTGGCTTCTTCTGCCTCCAGTTTCTGCTGCCACGGGCAGCTCCCTGGCTGCAATCCTGCCCCCACAACCTCCTCCTTCCCTCTGAGCTTGGGTCAGAGTCCTCATTCCCTCACATCTCCCCTTTGTTTCTTTCCCCATTCTTCTCTTAGCAGGAGAGGTCTCTGCTGTGTCCCGCACCACCACCAACAGCAAAGCAGAAACACACAAAGGTGTTTTCCCAAAGGTAAGACTTCTCCAGCTTTAGCCTTGTGTGGGCATCTCAGTTTTCATTGTGGTAAACCAGTGACCAGGTCAAAGCTGGTTGCCCTCATCGCTGCAGAGCCTGACCCAAAGATTTGCTATGAGATGCCTCAGCAGCCATGGGGATAATGACCTAAATAACAGAGAACACCCAAACATATTTGGAAAAAAAAACCCCACATGTGCTTTGAGTTTTGGTTTGTGGTGTCTTGAGCTGGGATCAGCAGGATCTCCAAGGGGTATTAGCTTGGCTTCACCTGAGATGCAAAACACATGTGTCCTTTTCTTTGGAGAGCTAGCTTCGGGGTTTGTCACCCCTGGTTTTTACTGCTATCAAATGCTTGCATAACAAGATTTATTAAACCAAATAATTTCTGTATAATAACGACAGGAATGCAGATTTCCTCTGCTCAGCTGGGGCTCGTTGTGAGTATGCAGAGCAATTAGAGGTGACTCACTTTGGCCAGGATCCTGAGAGCGCTGGCCCGCTCCCTAGGATGCAGGGCACAAGGTTGGCTTCATGATGACGCCGAGAAAACTGGTGTTTATCTACAAATAATGATTTTTTTGCTGTAACTGGATTACCATGGAGGGTGTTTCTCCTTTGGAGGAGTTGCAAGGTCATGTCTCGTTATGTAAAGGACCAAAACAGCACAGGGCTGTTGCTAATTGGCAAAAATATTTAAGTTTCCCACCTGGAGCTGGTTGAGTTTGCTGATGAAGTTGCAGGCACCTCAGCTGCCCACCAGTATGGAAGCTGGGGAAGGACCATAGCCCCTGGAGTGGATGGCTGGAGGAGCTACTGGAACCTCAGCGCTGGAGGATGCTCTTCCAGGGAGTGAAGGTCAGGAGCAGGTTAACACCCAGAAGGTGTTTCCTAGGTGTGGGTAAGGTGTTTGGTTTGGCTTGTCTCGTAGCTCCCTTCCAATGGCGGGAACAAATATTTCCTCAGTATAATGACTGGAATGATGAAAATTCTCTGTCTTGGTCCTCAATGATGAGTAGTTTCCTGGTCCGTGTCCTCAGCTTGCGCACAGATAAGGTCTGTAATGCTCTTTGATTAAGATAACAGGGACCCAGATTTGTCCCTGATCTTGACAGATTTTAATCTCATGATCCAGTTTCTGGGCTGAAGTGGTTTCACACAGCAGCACAGGGACGTTTCTTAAATCAAGGTACTGTAACTACATGTCTTTAAGTCTCTCTTAACTGCTGATGGTGAGAGGAACAGTCTCCAAACCTGCCATAAAGCCCTGCTCCACCTGGGGCAGGTGGCTGAAGGGTGGGAACATCTGGCCTTTAACCCTGAGGAGTTTTTCCCGGTGTGCAGCTGCTGTGTACTCTGCTCTAGCCTGACAGATTTTGCAGTCAGGTCCAGGGTGGGGAACTTGACCAAAGCTTTTCTTCTCTTTTTTCTTTTTTTCTTCTCTTTTCTTTTCAGTGGGGTGAGGTATGTGAATAAAAACACTGAGACTTTGGATTTATGGGGTCAGGCTTTAAATGCAAACAGGTAAATCAGGAGGAGGTTTCCTGAGGGGCAGACTGAGCCCTGCAGTGGCACCAGGAGCAGCTCTGAGCAAAGTGCTTGGACAAATCTGGTGTCTCCAGAGCTGTAGACAGTGCTCTGATCTCTTGCATTGCTCCTTAGAGCCATGCTACTCATCTTTTGTATCTGTGCAAACATGGGAGGAGAATCTCTTTGTTGTCTTCTTGCTTTGGCCAGACCTTCCTTCCCTTCTGCCTGCAAAGTGTAGGCTTGAGGACACAGCCCAGACCTTGAGTTTTGGGGAGAACTTGAGGGCACAGACACCGGTCTCTGGCTCACTTGTGCCAAAGAGGCTTTTTGTGATTTACAGCATATTGTGCTGAGTGAGTTGGCAGATGCTCTGAACTGGCAGAGAAGGAGGGAGATGGTCACGTGGAACAAAACACCGTCTCCTGGCAAAAGGAAGGAGAAAGTCCAGTCTGTGGGTTTACCCGCTGAGTGCCATACGGTGCTGAAAAATCATCCTGTGGAGAAGTATCTGGTAATCTGGTTGAATGGTATTAACTATACCAGTTTCCAGTAAGTGTTGTTGCTCTAAGTGCTACCTGGGAATGCCTTCTCCATGCCACCAAAGTAGTAGTTATTTAAATAATGTCAGAGGCTCTTTGACCCCAAAGCGTGTGGGGGTGAGGGGAGGGCACGAGTCACAAAGAAAATAGCGCTGGTTTCCTTCTTGTTCAACCTTTCACATTCTCCACCTTTTAAATAAAAATGAATATTAATAAATCCAACAGACCTTAAAAAACCCCCCTTAGAGTCAAGTGCCAAGGGGAGTGAGGCCCTCAAAGGAGAATGTCCAAAATAACTTGGTCGTGAAAAGAAAACAGCAGCAATGTTGAACTGATGAGGAGTGATTGAAACAGCAGCCTTGGCCTTTGGAGACCACTGGCATTAGAGAAGGTCTAATTGAAATCACCAGTCCTGCATCTTATAGCAGCCTCCCAGTACCTGAAGGGGCTACAAGAAAGCTGGGGAAGGACTTTTCCTAAGGGCAGTTAATGACAAAACAAGGGGAAATGGGTTTAAACTGAAAGAGGGGAGGTTTAGATGAGATATTAGGAAGAAATTCTTCACTGTGAGGGTGGTCAGACACTGGAACAGGTTGCCCAGAGAAGCTGTGGCTGCTCCTCCCTGGAAGTGTTGAAGGCCAGGCTGGATGAGGCTTTGAGCAACCTGGTCTAGTGGAAGGTGTCCCTGCTGATGGCAGTGGGCTTGGAACTAGATGATCTTTAAGGTCCCTTCCAACCCAAACCATTCTATGATGTGTGTTTTCTCTTTAACTCTTGGCCACTTCTGTTTGCTTTTCACTGCTACCAAGTCACCCGTTCTGTGGCTGCGCTGCGATTGTTTAATTGCAGTTCTGACTGTTCACATTAAATGTCAAGTGTCAAGCAACCCTTAAGTAAACGAGAGCTTTCTAAACACCACCCCAACCATTTGTTTCTGTTTTCTGAAGCCTTTAGTCTGGTTTCTGCCTCGCCTTACGCAGCTATAAGCAAGTCAAAGTACACAGAATGATTCCTATTTCACAGCACAAGTAGGATCAGACCGAAGCTCCAGGGACAGCAGTTTATCTTCCCAGAGTAAGCACTTGTTGTTCTAACATGATAGCAAATTAATTCCAAAGGTAATGTGGTACCATGTAATTGAGAGTCCCCTGAGCTGGTACCAGAGTCTATTTTAGTCAAGCACTCTGCAGACCAGTGAGGATGTCATTGCACCAGCAGTCATGGAGATTTAGGGAGTCCTCGCTTGCTTTGATGGTTTGTGTCCTACACCCCTGTGCTGCTGAAGATCTCTCTCTCTTATCCCTGAAAATCAGTGCAATAATAAATTTATTTCCTTCTCCCCCACGATACCTTCCTGCATTCTGATACTACTTGATATCAGGTGGGCCAAAGGCTCTGGGTGCTGTGGTTGTCCCAAGGTTGATCAGATCTTGGTAGGCAGAGAGAAAAAAAGTTGTGGAGAGGATCTGCAGCCCTTCTCCCATTTGGAATACCAATTTGAGGTATTTCCTCAGCCCAACCATCAATTTTTCATGGAATTTAGAAGCGGCTACTTGGCTCTGAGATCTCTAACATACTGTTGGACAGGACTGAAGCAGGCTAGCAGCTTCCCATCTTATTCATGCCTGTTGTTGAGCTGGGGGTTTAAAAGCTCAGGAGCTAGTAGCATACAAAATTTGGCTCTCAGAATTCCCTTGAAACATTCTTTTGAGTGAGACAGGGAAAAGGAGTGAAGTCTCCAAGCTGCTGCAAAGGCAGTCGGGGGTGCCTGGGGGGTCAGTGCCATTTGGGGCTCCAGGAGTCTGTGGGAATCAGGTGTGTGTGCTGGGGGAGAGGGGCTGTGTGCTGGCCAGGGGGACCTGCAGGTACATGGGGTAACTCTTCCCAACCTGGCCGTGCTCTCTCATTGCTGTGGCAATGCAAACTGTGCAAATGTGCAAAATGTGAGTTGTGGTGTAAACCCTATTTCTGCAAGGTTCAAAGATATTTGATCAGAAGAAACCTGTTTATTGTGAGGTTTATCATGTGGGAATCAGGTGTATGAGCGATCAGAAGAAACCTGTTTATTGTGAGGTTTAGGAAAACAATTTTAATGTAAATTGCTTTTGGTGGATACAGAACTTAGAATTACAGTTTTAAGAATACAAATACACAGTATCTCGTTCAACAAACACAAACCAAACTTATTCCCCGAGGAACATTAAAAGAGCAAATGTTTGTTCAAATAAATGGGCAACAAACATGGGATGGGGGTGACAAAACAAAACAACTCAAGTTGGAAGCCAAAACCCCACTGAAGAAGCAGCAGTCACATCTTCAATTTTATGCTCAGGCTGTACTTTCACTTTGCTTTTCCTGTTCGATAGCTGCCAGAAAAAGAGAGGAAACAAAAACATCACCAATAAACATTATAATGATTTTGCAGGATACATTTCTATGGCTACTCTTACAGCCAGGGGATGGTAAGTCCCCATTTGCTTTCTTTGGCCACCCTGGAAATGCCAACCCATTCCCACGTATGTGTAGCCAGCAGGGTGCAGTTCATGATGTGCAAAATTCCTCTTGTATTACAGCCTTAGCATCACTAGGGATAATAAAACAGGGAAAAAACAGGTATCTTGCATCAAGGGACAGTGTGTCTCCATGGCTATCAGTACTGACACATCCCGAGTGGTTAGTGATGCTCTTCTGAAGGAAACCACTCACAATGTCTGGTCCAAATGCAGAGAAATGCCATTTTCACACCTGAATTTGTATGTGAATCACAACCCTCATCTGGCTGCCTGCACAGAGCACGTGTACAGGAGAAGACTCCACATGAGAAAAGCCCAGTGGTGCTTTGCCAAGGAAGATGGCCCGTTAGACAAGAACGGTGATGGGATTCTCTTGAAGTCTTATTCCCAGAGAAGGTGCCTGGAGCTCTCCTGGCCAGGGCTGACAGCAGGTACCAGTGTGGGGCAGCAGCTCATCTGCCTGATAACATGTTAAATCCAGAGCCCAGGCACCTTCTGGGGGTGCTGCCAGGGGTGTGCGAGAGTTCCCCTGTGCGTCTGTGCCTCCCAAGAGACTGCTAACACGGTAATTACAAACAGTTTGATCCTGTTACCTGCAACCAGTAGAAAAACTGGTCTTACTTTTAGCAGAAGCAAGAGCAATCCCATCAGAAAGGATTTTTTCAGACAAAATGCACCATTGGTTATAATTATTGGTATCCTTGGAAGACCAGCATAGAGTAAGTGTTAGTATTATCCTCACTTAAAGTCAGGGATGCGTTTGAGCCTGTAATCCTATGATTAGTATTCTTTTTGCATATGAACTGCAATACAGATCGTGTCCTTGCTACTCATAGTTCAAATATCCTCATAAGCACTTACTTTCTTTAGTGGGCAAGGGATTTTTCTCTCTGGTTTCTGTCTTCTTCAGCTTGGTTTTGTCAAACGTTTCAATTTCTGCAAAATCTGGTTTGTCAGACATGATGGGTCCTGACAAAGAAAGGAAAAACACACCCGTGGCTTCATTAGCTAGTGCTGTGATATCAGCCATCTGCAAAGCATTTTCTGCTTAAAAGAAAAAATAGGCAAAGACTATAAAAATAGTTATTAAAAAAAAAAAAACCCCACAAATCTAACACCTCAATCTGGGACCTCTCCCCGAAGCTTGGCTCTTTCAGAGCAAAAGAAGAAAGGCATAAAAAGAATTTTACCTAGATTTTTCAGACTAAATTTGTAAAAATCATATTTTGCACACAGAAATAAGAATATCTCAGTAAAGGAAAGACCATGCATTAATTGCCAATAATCCATGGAGCCTCCTGATGTAAACCTCTATTTTAAGGAATGCTGCTAACCAGAACATCTACAACAAACCCCAAATCCAATATGAACAAATCATTCAATTATGATTTTGTTTTAATTAACAGCATTTGTCTTTTAATTCTAAGCACCCCGTCCTGAGTTCCTACAAACCCTGGTATCTGGCTGAGCTGCTGTGGACACTTGTGCTTAACAATAGAGGACCGGTTCACCCAGCCCTTTGTTTGCTCTCGCACTCAGTATCCCAGTCGCAGGCTCAATGGGTTTGGATTAAACTCTATTATAAAAGAAATCCAACAAAGCACATCAGCATTCAACACTTCACCTGCCAAAACTTCCCTAATCCAATTCCTGTTTCTAACAGAAATTCAAGTTAAAATCCAGCCTGGATGTTATTCCCTCTTATTTCAGTGGAATTTCCCATCAAGGCAAGGTTTGGCCCAGAGATGGTTGATATAATTATATATTTTTTTCCTTCCTGAAGACAATCAGATTTCATTGCTATCTGCACTGAGACAACAGAAGTAAATATTCACAGGAACAAAAAAAAAAAAAAGCTAGTAAAACCACATGGCATTACCGTCTGGCTGCTCTCTCCTCAGCTGCTTGGTGGCTGTCTGAGGCAGTGTGAGTTGAAAAAGGTCAGGGTAATCCCTCCTCTCCTCTCTTCTCCCCCTCCCTCCTGAGCCCATCGCTATTAATATTGATTAGTTTAGTGCTGGGATGGCTCAGCGTTTCAGGAAAGGACAGATTGCTGCTGCAGAAAGTGCATCAAGGGAGGGAAATGGGAAAACTGACATGGAAAATGGCCAAAATACTTCTTGATTTATTTTATTTTATTTTATTTTTTAAATTCTTGTTTACCAAGACAAAAATATTGAAGTTTTCCTTCCTCTCCTTCTTTTCCAACGCTGAGGTTCAGAGTTAAGGTGAGGTTTGGAGTTTATTTAAGGGCTGCTGCTGCCAGGTTAGTTTGTGGGGAGATTTTTAGGTATATTCAAGCAACGTGCCTGGGATTGTCCCCCACCCCAGAAGCACACACTCGGGATGGTTGTAACCACGGCCATGGTACGATTGCTGCAATCGAGGACCAAATCTGAGATAGGCATGTCCTGAGCACCACGTTGGTGTCCAGGAATGTGTCCTGGAGGGAAGTATGATGAATCTTTCATTTGGTCCCATTTTGGAGGCGTTTGCTGGTGCTTCTCTCAGCCCAATGGCTTTGCAAGCCAGACCAGGCAGCTGCTCATGACCAACCTTCCTGCCTTTGCTGTCCTGCCTGCGTGGACGTTCCCTGTACTCCATCCATCCCCATGGCATGGACCACGTTGGACTTGCTCTCAGGGAACCTCTACAGTTGCAGTGAAGTGATAATATGTTGTAGGTGCTGAGTGATGTAATTTTAGGAAAAAACCTTTAAAATGGCTAATAGCCCTTGGGTGTATTTGCAAGACAGATTTTGTGTTAGATGTGGGCACCACCTGTAGGCACCTCCTAGACCTGTGGATCCTGAGGGCTGTGGACATGTCTGTGATGTGCCATGGCTCCAGCTACACTTTGCAGCACAAAACTAAATTGGGGAATGATTTTTCATGGCCCTTGAGTTTGGGAGGGAAGGGTTGTGTGTATCCTCCTAGATGCTGGTGTGGATTTCCTCTTGTGTAACTTTGGATGTCTGCAGCTGAAATACTTGTCTAGACTCCACGAGAGTCAATAGGGAGGCAACTAAGTTGGGATACAATTAATTGTGCCCTAGGAGTATCTGGGTTTCTCTACTGACTGTTAAGGGAGCCTGGACAAGGAGCTCAGGGAGCTGGAGATGTCTGCCAGCTGACTGGGAGCCCTGGGAAGGTGCTGTGGATTTTTCTGTTGGCATAATAGGCTTAAGTGGAGTGTGTTTGAGTTTGACGTGTGAGCATGGAGAAAATAGATGTGTTTTAAGGACAACTTCTTCCAAGTTGCGCTTAAATTAAAATAATGAATATAAATGCAGAAAAAAAAAAGATTGTTTTTACTCATCAGCATTCATAAATAGTGGTTCCTTTCCACCCAGTGATTCCTTCCTTTATCCATCCTGTTTTCTGTATCTTCAGAGAGCGCAGGGGTCGCTGCATACCGTGGCAAACGGTGCTCTAAAAGCACTTTTTATGCAGCTGTGTCTGTGGTATCTGAGGTTAAGGAGAGTGGAGAACCACAGTGGTGGAAAAACCTGCAAAACACTGCTCAGCTGGAGCTCCAAAGAGATGATCTTGGGTCCCACTGAGCTCAGCCTTGTGCAAACCTGCCTGTGCTGCTTTGGGACCTAAAATTGTCCTGGCACTAACACAGCTACATTTTTGTTATGCTTTGTGCAGGCTGGCTCAGTTACCTCTGCATCTGCACTGACTGTCCATGCACAATCCATCTGTGTGTGTACCAGTCATATTTAATATCAGGACTCGGTTCCCTTGCTTCCATCCCCTTACTCCAACCAATTGTCAAAAATAGAAAGCTGTGTTCTTGACTGAAAACCCCTGGGAATAAACAGGAAGGAGGCTGCTGGGTGACTATTTGGTGTAATCTGTAGCTGAGATTTGTTACTGAAGAGTCTTAGTGTCTGTTTAAAGAGAGAGCATTAATCTCTTCTCGTCAGGCTGGACACCAGATTTAGAAGATCAGAAGGTCAGAAAAGACTTTAAATCACAATCTGAATGATTCATAAATTCAGACAGTTAATGAGTTTCAATTTTTAAAATATAGGTCCAGTTTTATAAGTAACAGAACTCTTACCAAGAAGAGAGATTATAAGGGGAAAACCTCTTAAACTTCTAGGCTGTCAGAAATTATTTCAGATGGAGAGAGCAAACAACAAAGTGTTTGGGACAGCAAAGCAGAAGACTCTCACTTCTGGATTTCTGGGTACAGTCATAGGTTTGGCCCCCAGCATCCACAGCAGAGCTCAGGCTTCTCTAAACATGCTAAGACAGAGTGGGCATGCTGGATTTTTCACCATCATCATTTTAATCACCTGATTTATTGGCACACCTAGTATTAAAAACAGTTTGGGATACCTTGTTTGGGTTTTTTGGCTGAAGGTGATCAGGTTTTTAAAGGATATTGGGTTGGGTTTCTGAGGAAGATGCAACAGTATTAGTTCACATAAAATAATGATGAGAAATCACACGTTCTCACTCTCAGTTCAAATCAGTAGATACTCATCTCTGTAACAAACATCTTGACCATTGCATAAAGTGCCTCTCAAGTTTCTGTAGCTTCCAAGTATGGTACTGTTGGATTCAAGCCTCATGTTTATGTACCCGGTGCAGGACTGACTGCTGTACGCAGTTTCCATATGGAATGTTTTGAGTTTAGCCTGAGGGCATTGTACAGTGCATTGAGGCTGGTCACGGGAGGGGAAGATGGGTAAGTGATATTTTACTCAGATGCTTTTTCCTCTCACTGGGAGCTGAGATCTTCTTGCTATATGAGCAGCAAAGCTGTTCTTTGACAAGTTTTTAATGGCAGGATTTCAGAGTTACCACCTTCAGGAAGGGGAACATGGCAGTTACCTGGCCTTGGGATGATTGTGGTAGCAACAAACCTCAATGAACTTTGAAGTGCACAGAGGCAGCTGAATGATCCAGTACCTAGAAACGAGAAAAGCCAGCAAGAGCAAGCAAACTATAGGATCTTTAGAGATCCTATACACATAAATCATGTAAAGCCATATCAATATGGCTGTGTCTGAAAAGCTACCTCAGATACCATGGAAATTGCATTTTATTTCAATCTGCTGCCAAAGGATGAAGGGCTGAGTCAAACCCGGCAGGGCTGACACCTCTGATGCCAGTGAGTCACCCACCACTGACAGCATTAAACCATGCCTGGCAGCGTAAGCCACCGAGTGTCTGTCAGACACCCACAGAGAAACACAGGAAAACAAATACTTGCTACCAGGACACAGTACTAGGTGAGAGGAAATATTTAAAGGGAGCTCAAGTGCAAAGGAAAATTCAGAGAGGAGTCTGAAGAGTGAGGCTGGGAGGTTTGGAGCCTGCTGCCACTCAGCTTTTTCCTTTGGCTGTTGTCACTTGGGAGGAGCAAGCCCAGCCTGCGTGGGACTGGGGCTGCAGGGACATATAGAACCATAAATGGT
>NW_010333584.1:0-45207 GCF_000700745.2 Antrostomus carolinensis
GTCAACCAACACCCCCAGATCCTTTTCCACTAGGCAGCTTTTCAGCCACTCTCCCCATGCCACCAGCATGTGGTTGTTGTGAGCCAAGTGTAGGACTTGGTAGTTGGTCTTGTTGAACCTCATACAGTTGGTTGCAGCCCATTGATCCAACCTGTCCAGGTCCCTCTGTAGACCCTTCCTACCCTCAAGCAAATCAACACTTCCACCCAGTTTAGTGTCATCTGTGAATTTACTGAGGGTGCACTCAATCCCTTCATCCAGATCATTGATAAAGATGTTAAACAGGACTGGCCCCAACACTGAGCCCTGGGGAACACCACTTGTGATCAGCCTCCAGCTGGATTTAACTCCATTTACCAGCACTATTTGGGCCCAGCCATCCAGCCAGTTTTAACCCAGCAGAGAGCGTGCCTGTCCAAGCCAGTGTCAGCCAGTTTCTCAATCAGAATGCTGTGGGAAATGGTGTCAAAGGCTTTACTGAAGTCCAGGTACACCACAACCACAGCTTTTCTCACAGCGAGTAACCTTGTCATAGAAGGAGATCAGGTTAGTTTTAGATCAGATTAGGTTTAGAAGTATCAGATTAGGTTTAGAAGGAGTCTACAAAACTTAGTTTTGGTTTATATGACATTTGGTAATACTTTAAGAAGAAATGCAGACTATTGACCAAGCAGAGACAGAACCTTTGTTGTGCTTTCTAAAGGAAGCTAATATAAAAGTATTATGGATTGCAGTAGGGAGAGGAACACAAGTTTTGTTCAAGTCTTGTATGTGTGAGCTCTGATATGTTAAGACTTCATGACTGTATTGAATTGTTGCAAGTACTCTGATAAAATAATCAAGATTTGATTATATAGAAGAGTTGGGTTTGATTAAAAGTAGAAAACTGTAAAGCATAATGTATAAGTTAGGATTGTTAAGTTTGAACTAGGTAATCTCGGAAACCTTGCCAAGAAGAGACTGTAAAGTCCCAGGCCTGTTCTAATCATTAACTTAGTACTGGAGTTAAGAACAATGAATCTTCATAATAGAATTTCAGAAATCAAAATTTATTACCTTAATGTTCATAGAAGCATTAAGACTCTTTGTTTTACTGATCACTGGGATGTGACAAGAGAATGTGTTGAACTAACTCCTTGGGACAAGGTAGACAGAAGTGTTGGAAACGGGCCCAAAAGAGAACTGAGCATGTGCAAAGGAAAAATACAACCAAAGGACACAGTGATGACGACCACCGGAAGACCATGATGACCACCAGAGAGAGAGGGAGTGTGCATGCGAAAGGGACAATTACATATATTAATAAGTTCCTGAAAATGTAATGAGTATGTTAATGACTTCTTGGAAAAGTAGTGAATATGCATATTTTGATAGTATAAAGCTTTTGTAGAAAGATGAGTCGGTATGCACGATATGTGGAGCGATCCCCTGTGCATCCAACGCCGTAATAGAGAGGTGCCTGCTTCTTAAGACTACATTGGTGTTAAGAAGTTTATTTCCCAATTTTGGTGACATAATTGAGGTGAAATTTTGAGTCTGTTGAATGACTTTGCCAGGGACAAGATTTCCCTTTTTAGGGACTGGTAGGAGAGTCTAATGTAACTGTGTTTGAAATAAAAATTCTATCAGGAATCATTAGTACCAAATTGAATTCTTAAATGCTATTTTCTCTCTGGAGTGTGAAATGGCAGGTGTGATAGCAATAGAGTCAGTACAATATAAAGGTGAAATGTAGTTCCTTTGTAGTTCACTTATTTATGCTGACATAGGACCAGAAGAGTTACTCTTGTGAACCAAAAGGTATCTAGCATGCTGGTCAGCATGGTCTTTGTAATTTAGTTCAGTTTCTTGCTATGAGCTATCATCTCCTCTGACTTTTCTTCTTTTATCACGATTTTATCACTGTCTACTTTTCAATGCTGATTTTCTCCATTCAGTAAATGAATTACCATAGTATAAGCAACAATGTCTTAATAAAAGTTAGGTTGTCACTCCACAGCGATTCTTTCCTTCCTGTGTGCTGCATCATACACTGAGGGAAGTGCTCCGAAGCAAACTTAACACCTGAGCACTGATAGTTTCTTGCTATTAATGTCCCATGTTACTCATCAAAATAATGAACATAGCCCTAGTTAATTCTCTCAGTTTCAAGGACAGAAAGGTTCTAAAATAGATGCTCAAATGCATCTGTCTCATCTATTGAAAAACATTTCTGTAAAGAAAATAGTATTCTTTACAGTATAGCAAATTTTTACCAGAAGCAACTCCTAAAGGGTTTATATTGGCTGTTGTTTTTTTTCTTTTTGAAGAAAAAACAAATAATTCAGGCTGTATGCATTGAGAGGGAAGGGGCTTTTTTTAAGATGCTATTTATTTTCTCACTTTCAATGAAGGGTTTTTAATTAGCATGAATAATGTTATTTGCAAGAGACTTGAATTTAATCAAGCAAGTCTTTTACTGAAACAGCTTGTTATACGGTAAGGCTTGTACTCCCAAGGAATTATAAATTTAAAGCTTTATACACATTCCTCATTGTGATGGATTGGCTTCAGCTAGCAGCCAAGCTTGCACACTTCTACCCTGCAGCAGGACAGGGCTGTGGGAGGAACAGAGATTACAGGAAGAAGAAGAGTGGGAAAACTTATGGGTCAAAATAAAGACAAGGAAATCATTCACCAGTTACTGTTGCTGGCAAAACAGACTTCAGTTGGGTAATTTTAATTAATTTATTGCCTGCTAACAGAAACGTTTAATTACTGGTTTGGGCAGTGGAAAACAGAGATAAAAAACATTTAAACACTTTGGGAAAAACTTTTCTTCCCCCTTTTCCAAGTTTAACTTAACTCCAGACACCTCTCCTCCCCGCTTCATTGACAGAAGTTACACTTAGTACACTCAGTGAGGTGATGGGTGATGCAGGAGTTAGGGGTCAGTATATAGTGGTTTCTCTTCTCTTCCACTGCTGCTCTGTGCTTTCTTGTTTGCTGTGCTCTGGTGTGGGTCTGCAAACCAGCTGCAGTCCTCTCTGGGGTGTGCCTGCTCCAGTGAGTGCCTCCTGCTCTGACCTTGTTGCTCCTTTGGTACCCTATGTCAGTCTTCTCAGTCTTAGCTTTTTCTGCTCTTTCTTAAAACTTTTCATAGAGGTGTGACAAACTTTGACTGGCTCAGTTTTGGCTCAGTGAGTGCATTGCCAAGCCAGCTGTGTCTGATACAAGGCAGCTCTATGCCTCTTCTTACAGAGGTCACCTCTGTAGCCCCGCTACCACTACCAAAACCTTGTTCTTTACGCCTAGTAGACTCATAAAGGGATTAGCTCGAAAGCAAGGAAGAGTTAGATTATTACAAATACTTTTTTTCCTCAGTTTTATTAGCAGGCAACTCGGTAAAGCTAAGGCAGTCAGTTGGACTGGATTAGTTGCTATTTGATTTTACATGTGTAAGGCGTGACTGAAGACCTGTTGAAGGATAATGAGGCTCAGATAGAGGTTACACGGAGTTCAATTTCCCATTCCAGGGTTACCCTATGTTATTGGCAGTGGCTGTACTCTGAAGTGTTGGTTATGGGCTAAACTAAATCTACAGCTGCAGAAGGAAGCAGTCCCTGCTGCCTAAGCTGATGTTGCTGAATCCTGTGGATAGGACCTTTTTTGAGACCCAGTTCCAACATGTTGGTGATCAAGGGAAGTTGGTGATCAAGGGAACATAAGTTAGAACCACTGATACGTCCTTTGCTTTGTTCCTCATGTACAGGTAGTATGTCTCTGTGGCTGCTGGTCTTGTGAAGGTTTGGCTATTAAGAGTGTTGACTTCTGCTGTTGGAAGGGTGTTCATGTAAGAATGCACTTTTACCAGCAAAGCTATAGTGTGAACTTGGTAAGTGTCTGCTGCACTGTGCCAAGTGCCACACGAATGCTTTCACCCTGCAATACTAAATAGTAAGTATGACACTGAAGTCCTGGGAGCACGAATGTGTATGAAATGGTGACTTCATTCAATTGTTGCATAGTCTAAATGTTTACTTTATCCTTGAAAATTTCACTAGGATTAAGTTGTTCATGTGCATAAGTGTTTGTACAACTGGAACAAAACAAATTATATGTACACTGCATTTGAATCCCTTAACCTAATCATAACTCTCTAGCTATTAATAAAACAAGTGTGCCAAAAAATCTAGTCAGTTTTTCAAATGAAAAGCCAGCTATTATTTTTTCCTTCTGTAAGTAACCAGAATCTCCCTTTAGTCCTGTGGGACCATTGTGCAGTATTTAACTGTGTGACAAAATAACACTGAGTAGAATCTAGTATGTAGTGGTTTTTATCATCCTTGTTGTTACAGGGTGTCTACTCTGAACTACCAAAATAAAATAGATGAGTACAATCAGAAGGAATTAAGGACAGAAAAACATTACCTGGAAATGTCACTTCCAATCTGGCTATCGTATCCTGTAACCTTTTCCCCTGGTGGTGGCTTTGCATGTGACTGCCTCATTTTTATTGTGTTTTTACTTATGCATTGAATGTTTTAAAGTTTAAAGCCAATAGGATGTTCATTTAGTTTTCAGTGACATAATGTCTATCTCAGAAAACTAAGTGAACAGAAGAATGATATGAAAATGTCTCTCAGAACTAAGACAATTCCTGCACTTTGTTTACTTTTTAAGTACTGCAAACAATTGGCACTGAATGTGGTCTGGAAACCAGAGAGGTTTCCAACTCAGGTCTGGAACTGAGACTTCCAGCAGTATTGGTAGGTGAACTCTCTTTGTCTGTTTTGTTGCCTGGAAACAGACAAAAGAGCAGTTTAGAGCTGGAACTGGAGCAATCTGGAAGTTATAACTGTTTAAGACAAAATCCCCAGTGTTCTTCAGAGGAAATTGTCTTTCTGCTCTGTTTTACAAGTGACTTAGGCACGTGCTTTTTTAAAGTGGACCCTACTGTTAGAGCTTAACTTTGGGCTCTCTGCAATGATCTTTAACCTGAATTCTAAGAGGAATCTTCATGTTCTGTATGACGATAAATTTGTCAGATCCTTGGTTTAGCAAAAGTTTTTTAAAATTATTTTCCCTCTCTCTTTGGAAGTCTGTGTGAGAGATGTGTTGCTAGAAGAGCTCTTGTCCTTAGGCAGGTATGAGTGCTGTTTGGTAAAAATTAGTGTTGATCGTTAACAGGCATCATCATCTGCTTTTCAGAGGCAATAATTAAAATGCTATAACAGGGCTGTACTTGATCCATAGCACTGGATGACTTGCTTATCTTTTGATGGCAATTTTATCATTTGGATAACTAGCCATAAAACTGAATGGTAACAGTTTAAAATGACTACCCTCTGAGCTGCTATTCTGTTTCTGACAAACGCATCTATACAAACAAGAGTACAAGAACACAGCAGAAATGTAGTAATACTTAAGGATTAGGGAGTCCTAAAGCTAAAAGGTGGCATCTTTATATTTAATGACATCTGATATACTTTACTTTCAATTTTTGTGCTCTTCCTTTGTACTGATATGAACTCTTAGCATTCACATCCTGCTGCAAAGCGTTCTGCAACTTAAGTACCCAATATATGAGCCTTCATTTTGCTTCCTGTGAATCTGCCAGCATCTAGCTTCAGTTGATATCATGTTGTTTTGTTGAAGAGACATTGTCTCCAAGCTGCTCATGGCTTTATAAACATGTCATATCTTTACTGGGTAGCCTTTTTTACCACTAGACTGAATAATCACTTTAGACTCAGAAGTCTTTCTGTAACTTTGATTTAGCCCTTTTACCCTGCTCTGTGCTTGGGTGAATCTGCTGAGTTATTGCTGGTCTCTGAAATCACTGTTGCTTTATTCTGCTGGGGACATGGGTATTTGATCACATGGGAGAAAAAAAGAACAGGAAAAAGAACACGTGGGTTTGAAAGGTCTGAGTTGTCCAGTCAAGTTCTCTTATAATTAGAGGCAACTGTGCAAACATTGCTGCTTCTTTCTCTCTCATATGACACCTTGTGATAAACGTACGCTCTTCGATAGATCAAAATCTTCAAAACCCAACAATGTATCAGAAGAACAGAATTAAAAAACAAGCAATATCAATGTTTAGGTGAGGGTGATACAGGTTATGAAACGCTGAAAGGAAATAAAAAAAAGAAGTAATGGTGTGCAGTTGTGAATTTTTTATTAACTTGGTCTAATCTTATCTTTATGTATCAATCAAGTGGGAAGTATTCCAGCTTATGTAAGAGAGCTCAATAAGCCCTCCATTCTTAGGAACACTGCAAAGGTAATTTTGCCAGATGTTCTGATTTCCTTTATTTTGTATGAAAACCAGTGACTGCCAGAGGAGGAAAACGTATTTCTGAAAAAGATGGGAGTGTCTTTGAGGATTTCTTTTATGTCCTTTAGTTGAAATCACTGTTACTGTCACTAAATACCAAAAATTGCCAAGAGTTAGAGATAAAGTAGAATGTATAACCTTAAATTTTACAATACTTTTTTCACTGTTAAAGATGTAGAGGTTTTATTTATTTATTACATTTCCTGGTTTGAAATACTCAGACTTTTCGATATCTGTAGTGGGACACAAAATTAATCGAACAGAAATATAGTTTATTAGTTCAATATAAGTTCTTCTAGACAATGCACATGCTTTCAGATCAAGACCCTAAAGACATGATGAAGATGTAATTTGCTGGAGTGAAAACGTAATGATGCAGGGGTGGCATTGTAGCATGCAGGTAAGGGCAGTCGAGTTTTCACCAGGAGCCTGAGTTTGATCCCTTCACAAATAATCACACAAAAATTGTATTGGGATCAAAACCTAACCTCAGCAACAACAAAGTAAGCCTGCCTATTGCTTCCTGCCTCCCCTCCCTGGTTTGCTTCTGTACTAATGTTTCCAGCAATGTATGCAAAAAGAAACCAGGCTCCCAAGAGACTTAGTTGAAAGCTTTGCTATTCATTGTGAGAAAATCAATTATACAATAGTTTTCTTTTGATCTAGAAAATGATATTGTGCTTTGAGTTAATTAAGGAATAAAGACTAATCTTCCATTTAATTTTGAAAGGGTATACAGATGCAGTGATTTGTTAGACTGGAATGAGTTTAGTCCTAGGACTTGATTTTGACTGAGCATTATAATAAGTTGTTTTGTGAGAACACATTAACTTTATTAATACAAAGTAATAATTCACCTCTTGCTGGCTTCTCCAATGCAGATATAAAGTACTCTGTAATGATATTCATGTGATGGCTTCAATCCTATGAAACTAAGAGTCTTTTTTTTTTTTTTTAATGTGAATCAGGTAGCCAACTAAGGTATCAGACTATTGGCATGGTATCTTGTCTGTGTTAGAAAGGGTGAGAATCAGCTTTTCTGCCAGCTAATGCTGCTTCTCTGGCCCTGCTCCTTAACTTCACTAAGCCCTGCTTTGTTTCTTATAATTTCACTCTCCCTATCCATTCTTTCCTTTTATTTAAAGCTAGCGTTCTTGACATGTGATGTGAGCTTGGGCACAAACATAACTGCCTTGTAACAGTTAGTATCTTGTATTAGCCTTATTTGGGAGAATAAATGAGTTCAGAGTTATCAGCTAGTGGGATTAGATAATCTCATATCAATGCCAGCTACCCAGTTTTCTACATGTAGATATTTGTGTTCCCCAGTTTTGTTGCTGTTCTTTGACAAAACCCTTTCCCTGCTGAAACTACTGTGGAGCCATGAAAGGTCTCTGCAGAGTTGAGAACTGAGCCAGAGCAGTTAGAGTCAGGTTTTTCTAAATGTGTTTTTATGAAGAATTTTCATGTTCCCTTGCTGATGTATAAAATAGGATTTTCCTGGGGAGTGAGGATTTCTTATCCATACAGGATTAAGGCATTACCTGTGTACTGTCATCCCATGAATGTGCCACAGATCCAGAAACTTTCAGTTATTCTGCACATAGGTGTGGTTTGAATGATCCATTGGGAAGGGCAAACATTCAACAGTGTCAGTCCCATACACTGACCAGTGGGCCCCCTATCCCCCAGCACAGTAGAAATTAGCAAAACGTTACAGTATTTGATATCTGAAATCAGTCGTTCAATAAAAGGCACAATAAAGTAGCAGCTGTGCAGCAACGATAACTTAGCCTGCTAAAGGCAGTGATAAACCTGACATGCCTTTAGAATGAAAAAGGTAGTGGATGAGCCTTTATTTGTATTTTAGGAAAATGGAGTGTAAATGGTGATCCATCAAGCTGGTGAAGCTAAACACGATTACCCTTTCAGGTGAGATGCCTTAAAGCAAAGTTGTTTTTTTTTTTCCATATCTAGTATCAGAATTATTTTAGGAAGCTTTGTAGCTCACTGTAGTGTTGCCATGTCAAATCTGTATCAGTGCTTTTACTGTTCTGTAGGAAACTATCATTTAGTGAATTTATAGGTCTGCCTCTCCACTTCTGAAAGACCAGTATCTTGTAGTTTACAGGAAAAAAGGAAAATAGTTTTTCCATTATCCTTTAATTTACCTTTGATTTTATTTATTCCATAAGTAGAGTTTATGAAATGGGATGAAACTATAGTAGAAGCTATAGCATGTGGAGTTTATTAAGTGGGCTTAGTGATGCAACTCTGACTAATAAACTGATGGTTTTGGTGGTGTTTTTTAATTCATGTTGAGTTCTCTAAAACAAAGCATCGTGGCAGACTGACAGACTCTTTGTGTATTTGCACTATACATGGTATATGTATGTGGGCAAAAGCTGCCCTCTAAGGCAGATGTAGAAGTTAGTAAATCACAGAATTTTTACTTGGTTCTGTTCACATCTGTGTGTATTGTCAGGTAAGATGAGTCAATTTCTATCCACCTTGACATCTGCATGGTTTATTGCTTCCAGACATTGGATTGATGTGTTTTCATCCTGTCCACTGATTAAAAAAAGAGAAAGTATTATGCATTTAAATGTATTTTCCGGGGTTAAAGATTCTGATGCAGATCCTGAGCATTGCTCAACAACTACAGTGTCCCTTAAGTCAAATATTAAACTTCTTAGCAGAATCTTGAGCAAGTTCACCTCATTTGCTCTGACTCATTTTTCATTGCAAAAAAAACCCCTCTGCAGCAAGAGGGCACAAAAATGTGCTTCCTTCAGTATATAGTTTTTTCTCATGACCAGGCCTCAGGATTGTAAGGTCAGTGGTAGCTTTGCCCATTGCATGTGAATTTCCAAATTTAACTTGACAATGATGACAGCACTAGTTTTGATGGATTAAGTATGTAGAGGATAAAAGAAGAGTTATGAAGAAGGGCACCTTAAGATTTGAGGCCTGGAATCAATGTCGGGATAGGATTCTTTTCTCAATTAGGAAAATCTGTTACAAGCAATGAACACTGTAGTTTGAATATTGTTTTTTTCTGGCTCATCATAAAAAATTTCCTTCTTTTGCATCTTCATAATCCAAAAGTAGAAGACTTTGTATAATTTGTCATCTTGCAGAGACTGTCTTGCTTCTGCTAGCAAACTGGAAGGAATGCATTTTTTAAAATTAAACCAACTACATCTTCTCTAAAAAAAACCCAAATGATGCATTGCCCCACTAGTTGGAGTGCTGTATTCCACACTGTGTAGAGTCCCTTGTGATGGGAGCAGAGATAGATTCACCAGAAGCATTAACTATGTGATCTCTGTTCCAGCATTAGCCTTGCTTACAGTGGCATTACTAACTCATCCACGCTATGGCTCCATCTTGCCCCGTTTTTTGCATCTTTTTCAGTTGACTGTGTTCAGAAGGGATGGACTTAATCTCTCTTTCACTGGAAATGAACCAGAAGATCCCTCTAGTACTTCTAAAGTGCAATAGCTTTTCTTTTTCCTTCTAAGGAAAGAGATTACTGGAGAGGTTGGAATGAAAGCCCCATCTGTACACCAGATCCTTATCTACTGTAAACTGTGGTATTGAGGTCAGTGGTGCTTTGCTGATTCTTATCCCAAGTGATATGTTGGATAGGAAGTAAATTGGAAAAAAAAGCAAAATTGCTGCCTGTCTTTCCCAAGACAGATGATTGCTATAAAACAGAAGAGAACAAAAAGTATGTGTTTTGAGACTGTATGATGCATAGATGTTTCCTGGAAAAAAAAGATAACACAGCTGTAGGTTAAAGCAAGTTAAAAATAAAATGAAAAATTGAAGAAAAGAAGTCAGAGTGCAAGGATGGGATCAGGAAAGCAAAGGCACATCTGGAGCTGAACCTGGCTAGGGATGTGAAAAATAATAAGAAGGGTTTCTTGAGGTACATAGGACAATAAAGGAAGAGAAAGAAACTGTACCTCTCCTGATGAGAGAAATGGGAGACCTGGCTACAACTGACATGGAGAACGCTGAGGTACTCAACAACTTTTTTGCCGTAATCTCCACTGACAAGTGCTCTAGCCACACCTGCCAATTCACAGAATCTAAAGGCAAGGATTGGGAGAATGAAGTATTGCCCACCTTAGGAGAAGTTAAATTTGAGACCAGCTGAGAAACCTGGATCTGCACGAGTCCATGGGACCTGATAAGATGCATCTGAGGGTCCTGAGGGAACTGGCAGATGAAGTTACTAAACCACTACCTATCATATTTGAAAAGTCATGTCGGACTGGTGAAGTCCCTAGTCACTGGAAAAGGGAAAAGATAACCCCCATTTTTAAAAAGGGAAAAAAGGAAGACCTGGGGAACTACAAGCCTGTCGGTCTCACATCTGTGCCTGGCAAGATCATGGAGCATATAGTCCTGCAAACTATGCTAAGGCACATGGGAAACAGAGAGGTGGCTGGTGACAGCCAACATGGCTTCACTAAGGGCAAATTCTGCCTGACAAATCTGGTGGCCTTCTACAATGGGGTTACAGTGTTGGTGGATAAGGGAAGGGTGACTGACATCAGCTACCTGATGCAAAGCATTTGATACTGTCCCACACAATCTCCTTGTCTCTAAAATGGGGAGACATGGATTTGACGGGTGGATCATGCAGTGGATAAGGAATTGACTGGATGATTGTACTCAAAAGAGTTGCGGTCAAGGGCTTGATGTCTGGTTGGAGACCAGTGATGAGTGGTATCCCTCAGGGGTTGTTATTGGAACTGCTGCTGTTTAACATCTTGGTTGGCAACATGAACAGTGGGGTTGAATGCACCCTTGTTTGTGGATAAAAGGCACAAGTTGAGTGGTGTGGTTGATACGCTAAGAGGCCATTGCATTCTGAAGGAGTGCAGCGCGTAATTAACCTTGTTATCAAGCTGTTGTAACAGTGTTCTATGAGCCCTACTCTCTGTCAGACCTATAGTGGTACATAAAAAAGTTTCACATAAGTAAAGCTTTGACAGTTTGTGTTGCAGAGTATTTTACTTTACAGAAAGATCCTATTGGTGAGATTATGTGTTTAAAAGAACTTCTCTTTTCTCACAGGCCCCCACAGTTCCTCTCGTCTGGGGCAGTGGCGGGTGTGTTGATTTGTACTCAGAGGTAACTCACAACACCTAGGTAACTACGTCTTACTAGTAATCATAGTGATCAACAGGATCCTTGCCCTATGGCAAGCCATATCCCGGGAAGTTCAGAAAGTGGAGGATATAGGAGAAGAGCTCTTTGAGTGTAGAAACTCTTGGGTTACTCTACCATGTAAAAACCAAGGTTTCTGTAACTGTGGTGTCACCCTCTTTCTCTGTGGGTTTTCTGTGATGTGTCTATCTTTTACTTGTCCCCCAAGCTGAGCTAAGAAAATGTTTCCAGGATTCATAGGCATTGTTCAGATAGTGAGCTGTTCCTTTGAGTTGTGGGAATCCATGATAAATGAACTGTTTCTATTGGAGATATGATAGCTAATTCTCAGTTGATAATGCCTTAGGCTGCAGCTCCTGGGACAGCTGAATCAAACACTTGCTGCATGTCCCCCACCCTTCTCTCATACTACTCCCTTTTTCCACTCCAGACTATGTAGTCCTGACCCCTTTTCCCTTATATTGGTTCCAACCTTTGCCAGGAGCTTCCATTTGCCTGTTTTGCTCACTAAAATAGTGGAAAGCTGAATATTTTTTTTTTAATTTTTCCTTTTTTCCCTCTGCTTTTTTAGGTGTTTTGGTGGGTGAAATTGGCTCAAGGAAGGTTCTGAGGGAAGTTAAGCAATGACAGTCAACTGTGTGAGGCATGTGTCATGGGAGACAGGAGCAAGAATACCCTTTGGAGGCTGTTAGCACCATGTGCCTTCTCTTTAAGCTGTCTTAAATAATCCCTGTCCTCCAAACCCTGTTCCCTCTGACAGCTTGCTGTTGTTTTAGGGGCTGGGCTGTCTCCATCAGGCACAAGTACATTTTGCAGCCCTATGGTGAACTGCCTTAAGGAAGTGATCAAGCTGAGAAGTATGCACAAGAAAAAAAATATGATTTTTTTTTTTACTGCAAGACTGCTTCTATGGTATAGCACCCCACTCCCAACTTTGAAGTTGGTGGGACTAAGATGAGGCATTATTGTAAAGTGCTCTCATAGTTGGCTCTTTTTGATTAGTTGAAACTAGAACATCACTGAAGTTAGAGGTCAGAGAGACTTGTATTCTTGAAATGATGCTTTACTGAACTCATTAGTTCAGTGTTGTTCCTTGTAACCATTTGTATTCCTCTGGAATGTGAATACTGCCACCAGAGATGTGAAAGCTTATGTCCCATAGTCTTGCTTATCTTCATATGTACCAGAGAGAACATGAAAGTGAATTGCACTGGTAAGGTATGTGGATAGACTCGATTGTCTTAGCAGTGCATGTTTGACATCTGAACTGTATTTTGGCTTAAGAGCAAATAGTGTGAGTATTTGCATAGGCAGTTGTTATAATAAACATACAACTGTGGGATAGAAGAGTAGAAAACTTCCTCCATTCCTAAAATCCCCTAAATAACTATATATGTTAGTGTTAGACTAAACCCAGTGCTTACAGGTTAGGAAATGCAGATTTGAGACTGAAAGTTCACTCCTAACTCTTCCTGTTTACAATTACAGTTTTCAATATTGAGCCTGCTTCTGGGTCCCAGCTCATAAGGACATGGTGATATGAGGTTTAGGAGTATACATGACACATGTTTGCATTCCTTTGATACTGATGCAAACTTATGGCTTCTCAAATGCTCAGATAGCATCTCAAATGTTCAGGAAAATTATTGTCACTAGCATAGCTACCACAGTGGGTTTGTTCCTTAGTTGTGCTAAGGATTCTTTGTTTTCTCAGAATCTTAAAGAGTTCCAGAGAACATCTCCTTTGCTAAATTTTCAGATTTTATGGTAGGGTGCAGTCTGGGAGTATGCAGGAGGGGAGTGCAGTGAGGTTTGGCTGTTCTCTGCTTTCAGTGTCCACAGATGCAAATGTTAAGTTTATATGGCTACAGAATCTACTCATCAGTGCGTTAGCTCAAAGGGGCTTGTGCTCAGGAACAAAAGTACTGTGTACTTTTACTACTGGGAGAAGGTATAGAGACAGGTCCTCTCCTGCTGCCTTTGCAGTACTGCTTCTTCTTGTCCCAGGAGCAAAAGGAACAGATATTCTTCAAACTCTTCCTTGGAATGGTAGCCTCAAACCAGAGTTGTTCAACTAGCACAGCAAATCTTTGACAAGTTTCTAGAAGTATCCTGAGCAAGCAGTTGAAATCGGGCCAATTTTTCTGCCTGTTCTATTAAAAAGTAGCATTTAAATGACTTGAAAATTCTGCTCCAATTCATTGCCTTTATCTCCACATATTTTCGTGAAGCCAGTAGTGTTTTTAAGTTTTCAGGTTACAATTGTAGAGGCCATCTGCTTCAGCAGTTGGAAGATAAGTCATACAAGGTTGATATCAGCCTAATACACAGATGAGATTTTGTGGACAGAATAACCATTTTAGTGAATCTTTTAGGATTTTCTTGTATTCATGCAAATGAACATCTTGACCACTGCTGTTCTGCTAGTCAATCTGTCTTAAGTTTTTCCAGGTAATTTTTTTTTAAAATGGATGAACCTCTGATTTCTTCATAAAGCATTCAAAACCTTTTGAAACTTGGGAATACAATGCATTTGTTGACTGCAAGGATCTGGGATTTTCCTTGCTAGCTGTTGACAGCAATATGAACTTCAGCAGAACATAAATGATCACTTTATTGCTGTTATGCTGCTTGGTCTTTTTTTTTTTTTTAAGGTTCCAGCATGTGACTATTACATATACTGTATACTGAGACTAGAGTAATTAATAGGGAGTGGGAAGTCAGGACATCTCTTTTTAAATGCTGCATTTGATGAGTGCATTATAAAAAGGTGGTGAGGGGTAGCAGAACTCATATGGAAACAATTCTGAAGAGTGTCATGCTTTAGCATCCCCAATCCATTAATTAAAGAATCTGAAGGAGAAGTTGTATCCAGGTGTAGCTGTGCTATATATAGCTGATGAGCACAAGCTTGGTGTACTGTGTATGTAAGTGAAAAGATACCTAGGAAGATTGTTATTTTTAATAACATACAAAGTATTTTTTATTACATTAAATTAACTTTTTTTCCTCTTTAAGATTTAGGCATGTGGGCTCTCCCTTTTGCTTAATCTAAGGGAGTTTCGTCTTTAATTATTATGTCTGATTTGGGCAAGTAAGCTTTCAGCATTTTCCTTCCAATTTAACTTTGAGACATCTCAAACATTTCTGCAGCATGTCCAAGCATTTTTCTTACCTAGAACAACTTCAGCTAGATTTGATTACATAGTTGCTTCTGTCTCCCTTTCACTGAGACAGAAGGAATATTTATTATCTGCTAAGGCCAGCATCAACACGTGGTACTGGGACCCACTTCTATGCTCAACTTTCAGAGGGCCCCAAGAGCTCTGTGTTCAGTGTTTGGAAGTAATTAGCATGCTTTTAAAAAGAGGCTGAACTGTAGTTAAATTACCTGTATGTCACTGTGTTGGACAATACAATGTGTAAGATTCCACTTTTCTTTAGCTTCCTTGCTAACAGACAAAAACCCCATATATTTAGAAGTGCTTTTTGCAACTGAATTAAACCTACAACCTTCTGAAGCAAAATTAGAATGTAGAAACATAATTGCTCATGTAAGAATTCCAATCAGTAAATGAATAAAGGCATACGGTAGTCTTGAACTGAAACATTGGCCAGGAAATCTCAGTAGTGCTTAGGGAAAAAACAGTGATGATATATTTGTTGTTTTCTTTTGTGTGGTCCTAAGGAAACAGAGGATTCTTTTTGTAGATGTAGAGGCCAAATTCCATCACTGACTCCCTGTGCATATGCAGTATAAATTAGTGTTTAATTGTATGTTATCTCAAGTATTTTTCTTACAGAGGTTTTTTCAGTGTGAAGAACTGGCTTTGTGGATTAAAAAAAAAAAAAAATAGTGAAGGAGGTTATTTGCACAATTCTTGCTGGATTTTTTTGGGACAAAAGCGACAGGGCTTTGAAAGAGTAGAACTCAGCACCTCCAGTGCTACTCTAGAGACACAAATGATATTCCTGCATCTGCCAATGTAGACCTGTGTAATGCTGACTAATCATATATGACAAGCGTTTCACAAGTAGTCTCTAATTTTGTGTTCTAGGAGTTTGAGGGGTTTGTTTTGTTTTGCTTTTTCTCTGCGTGCTTGATTTTAATTTTTTTTTCTTTATGCTGGAGTCTAGCCCTTTTTTACCTCAGATCAGTAAGAGCTGTGCTTTGAGTGTTAGGCACTCTGAAATGCCACATCTGAAGTTAAGTACATGGTATTAGCAGATATTTTTAATTGTAACAACTTGGTTCCTTGACTTTCCTTTGTAAAATTAAGCAAAAAGCACTCTCATTTTGCGAGTATGATATAGCTTACTTCAGGGTTTAAAAGCTTGGTATTATAGTACTTAAAAAAATCAGTGGACGCTACTTTTTGAGAAAATACAGTACTTTGAGAGATACTAAATATTCAGATGATTTTCCCTTCAGGTTTAAAGTTCCTGAGCTCCTTACAAAACTGTTTTTCCTACTAAAAGTTCTCATATAGTAATACTGTTTCTGAGGATTATTAACAAATGTTTGCATATACATTAATTTACATTGTATCTAGTCCAGGTGAGTGGCACAAAAAGCATTTTCTTAGTTAATTGTATAAGTATTCTAGACACCTGCGATAGTGTCAGCTTTCCATATGTCTAGCATTTACTTTGGTTTGTTCTCATGATGTGGCATTATACAAAACATGCCACTTAATTTTCATTGCTTTTGAAACAGCAGTAGTTGTAAAGATGATGGCCAAAAAGCTGTTCAGCTCTCATTTGCCTGCATACAATCACTTACATAATTGTTCTACACATTCAGATCCAAATATAGTATAATTCAGTCAAACAAATCCCATTTGCTTCAGTGAATAAGCAAAGAACCTTTGGATAAACAAAATTCATTCCAAGTGAATATGCACCTAGTAATAATATTAGGATGCTTCAGAAATTTGTATGTAATGTCCTTGGGCTAAAATATCTGTTTTGTTAATATTACAAAGATGTTTCATTTGACAAGACATGATGAGCTTTGAATTAATTATGGGGTATTACAGTAGTTTTGGTGGTTTGCAATAAGGAAAGCCAGAACAACAAAAGGTGCTGTTGCTTTTTCAGTTTTCAAGGACTTATGGCAATGAGAAAAACACTGGAAAGTTTCAGAGGAGACATTAAAATCAACAGCATCCTGCTTTCTTTATCTCTTATTGCAGGTTATATATTTTTTGCATCTTAGTGAAAGCTTGTTTTAAATTAAAAGACTGTTTGTAAGCAATGCCTAGAACTGGCAAGAAAGAGGTGGTACACCTCACATGTCTAGCTACAAAATGACAGTTTTCCAGCATCTGAAGATACTCACAAGCAAAAGTCTTGATTCTTTCTCGCTTCATGTTTTCCTGCTATCAGAAGTGGTAGATTCTGGTAAAACTGCATGATTTTCAGCATTAGAAATAAGAGGACAATTAGGTTCTTTTAAGCCAAATGATGTTAGCAGAAGTGTTACATCTATGCCTATAGCAAGGTCACATTTTTCTTACAAAAAGCCTTGATAAAACGAGAACCTGCATCTTGCCACCACCAGGAAGTTTAGATTGTTAGAGTCCTATTTCAAAGGTGCTGCTATCATGTCAGTGGATAATGTACTGGTAGTCCAAAAACTTCTGCAACATTATGTGTAAACTGTTGTCATCAATTTTGAGTTCCCCATTTTGTAGTAGTCCAACGTGAGGCAACTTACACTATTTCTATTTTAAAGCAATAATTTTTATAATAATATCTTGTTTCAGATGAGACTGGGTTTGAGTACTTACTCCTGTGGATAGGATGCTTTCCTACTCAGTATTCCTGGGATCAGGAGAGTCACATCTGCTAGTTTTCTTAAGCGCTTTTGGCTTTGAGAAGCTGCTTTCATGAATGAAATGTTTGTATTTTGTTCACTTAATATCCTTTACTAAATGAGTCAGTGAAGCACATGTGGGTAAAGTTGATATTCTTAGCCTTTATGCTGTTCACATTTGTCTACTTTCCAGTCAAAGGAAATGGCAAGGATATGACAAATTACTCATGTCATCCTCTGGGTTTAGCTGGTCCATTTTCAAGACCTGTCAAATGGTTTTGGTTTCCTGCTTTAATGCTTTTTATTGGTCAACTTTTATAGTCTTTTCTACAAGCAAACATTCTTGATCCTTGGTACAGCCATGATACTTCTTTGGTACTGCAATGATACTACATGTTTTATGCAAAGTAGGTCTAAAGCCAGGATTGATAGGAAAGAGAGAAGAACAATAACAAATGCTTATTCTGCTACATAAGGACTTTGATTTGGGAAAAGTACTCCTCATACCCAGGAGCTCTTTTGACCTCCTTTACTGTCTTTTAACGAATCCCTTAGTAGGAGGCAAACCCACCACACACATACATACATGTTGTTGATTACAATCCCAAATTATCACATGGAGTCCCCTTCCACCCTTCTTTTATTGAGGCCAAGGAAGAAAGTGGTCAGGAGTTTGAAAGTAAACTTGTTCTGCATCAGAATGAGTCATTGCTAGGTAAGAACTCATTTAACAAGGTGAAGAGACTCTTCAGCTTCACAGCTCCATTTACAGAGTTTGATTTTTTCAAAATTTTTCCCCAATCTGGGGTGAAAGTTGGAATGTAACGTTCTTTCTTGAGGAAACTAAACCAACAGAAAAGTCTAAAGCTGTGGTCCTATGTGCAGTAATGTTTATATTTTAATGACAACATGGGATAGTCTAATGGAATTCATACACTTAAAGGCAAATTTTAATTAACTTCAACTGAGTATAGCAATTAAATTGGGGTGTGATTGGTAAATAGCTATTTACAGAATGTGCAAAGTGAAGAAGTGAAAGCTTGTCAGGCTCTCAGAATAGCTTGCTGTGGTCTTAGGTATATATGATAAGTATTCTAGTTAGATCTTATTTTCAACTAATTGGGTTTTCATGTATTTGTTTTATTTCATTCTGTGATAAAGATTAGTTTTCTGGGGAAAAAAAATGGACTTTTCACAGAAGATTTCCTAAAAGCAACGTACCAGGGGTTGGGGCAGGCAGCAGAGCAGTTTCAGAAATTTTGTTATCTAAATCTTACAGAATTTTTAGTTGTGGTACCTGGCAGGCAGCAAGGACAGTGCCTCTTGTCTACCTGCTTTATCTGTTCCTTGAGGAGGAGCAACTGCTATTGTGGGAAGTGCAGGCTGGTCATGCTGAGCCAGGGAAACAAGTAGATAGAGCAGGTTTTCAAAGGATGCTGAGAGCTCAAGTCCTGATCCTGAGGGAATATAAATATTAATATAAATATGGCAATTACAGAAACATGGTGGGACAGCTCACATGACTGGAATGTGGTCATGGATGGCTATGTCCTTCTCAGGAAAGACAGGCCAGCAAGGCGAGGTGGTGGAGTCGCTCTCTATGTGAGAGAGCAACTGCAGTGTATTGAGATCTGTCCAGGGGCAGATGAGGAGCGAGTTGAGAGCCTGTGGGTGAGGATTAAGGGGCAGGCTGGTGTGGGTGATACTGTTGTGGGTGTCTATTACAGGCCACCAGATCAGGGTGAGGAAGTTGTCGAGGCCTTCTACAGGCAGCTGAGAGCAGCCTCGCAATCACATGATAATTAGCTGGGCTCTCTGTGAGATGCTTTGGTTTTGGGGGAACCTCTTGACTGAAGAGAGAAACTGGAATTTGATTTTTAATTTCATGGTGGGTTAAGAACTGTTTGAGGCTGATAGGATATCACAGTCCATTTTTAAACTTTTTTTAACATGTACTCATTGCAAATAGTGCTGCTTAAGCTAGCAGGAAGATATGAGTATGAATGATAATTAATGTTTAAGGCTTACAGAATAAGAACATGCTAGTTATTAAGCTTTACTCAGAAAAAAAAAAATAATCAGACAATAAGCATATAAAAGGTGCACCAAATACTGAAGTGGAAAATTGTCTCTCCATTCTTTAAAATCAAGTCAGCAACTAAACATTCATCCCAGTAGCTCACAGACTGACAGACACCAACTCTTAACAGTAAATGAAATTGACTTCTAATGTCAGTTGAGTTTTCCATGTAAGACTGGGTGTAGACACCTAATGGGCTGGTTGTGTCCTCCTATGTATGCGTGTCTGTGTGTGGGAGTGTTCCTGCCCTTATGGCCACATCCTTTCCAGCTGTGGCTGCTTGCCCATCTAAATGAAACCACTCTTTGGAACATCTTGAACCTCATGTTGATCACACTGACTGCCTAAGTCAGGTAAGTCACCCGATGTCTCCTTGCTTGAATCAGTGTCTGGCTATCTGATTGTACCTGGAATCATTAGGGAACTCTTCTCTGAGAAACATGGTGTGAGTAAAGCTGCAGGGTTCTTCCTCGGACATTTCAGTGCTAACAAAAAGATAATGTATTTGTAGGAAAAAATGTGCCTGTAGAGAGGAGATAACTGATAAAAAGATTTCTTCATTTACATAAGCTGAAACCTAGAAAATATTTTGCTTTCTTTTTACAGCAACATTTATCCTTCTTCTGGTATTTGTATATCTCAGTGGTGAAAGTTCAATATATGAACATATGAGGAAGAGTGGTCAGGTGGGAGGGTAGGATGGATATCTTCTGGTTTTACTGTTTGGTGAAATCAGGAAGTTCCACAGATGGAATCCAGGCTTTAAATTTGCCTTAGTGGGAGAAAAGGGGTGGCAGAGAAAAGGGATAACTAACTGGGGCATGTGAGCTGAAGCTATCTGCTGCACTCCAGGACTCCAGCTTTTTCCAAAGACTTTGTAAGGAATTACATCAGCGTGTAAAAGTTGAAGAAATCTAACTGGAGTACTTCAGTAGGTAGGAGAAAGCTACATGATCACATTCCTTTGCACTGGTAGAGATGGGATTTGAAGTTGTCACAAGAAAGATTGCATTCCTTCTCTTAGTATAGACAAACAGAAGGAAAATGTGCCCAAACCAGAGTGTGCAGGGAGACCATGCATGCAACATGCTTATAAATTACAGGTGAAAAGCAAGATATTACCTCAAAATCTCCTGTGCTTTTTGTAGTGTGCTTAAGAAGCATATTGGTGTTTGACTGTGCATTTTGCTCTGGCAGGAAACATCTACAGCATGACTTTCTTTTACCTGCATACAACATTGAAACAGCTGGAGATAAAATTGGGACATTAGTTGATTAGAAAAGAAATAAACAAAATAGAGTTGCAGGTAATCTTTATGATGCATTTAAAGAATTCAGGAGTATTGTTGATCTTTTCCTTCCTTTGAGTTTTATTGTATATGTATTTATGGGTCTCTGGTAACAAATCAGGAAAAAATGCTGGCAGTAAAATAAGCTTTAAAATACGTATCCTTTTGTACTGTTTTCTAAGGGCTTTAATAATTTTTGTACTGTTGTCTCCTAAAATAGCATTAAAGTGGAAAGAAGTCTTAGATTTTTGAGAATTACTGTCTTAGCATCCTACATAAACTATGCCTATATATTTATATAAACAACTGCAGTTAATGCATATTGAAGTACCTTTTACTAAGACCTTGGGTTTTTTTACTTCTACTCTTTTTACTAAGACCTTACTAAACCATAAGCTGGTTTATGTTCAAATAAGTTTTGGAATTAACATACTGCTAGCTTAATATGCAGAACTGGTAATGCTCTGTGACACTGCACGTTTCTGGCTGAGTTACTTAGGCTTTGATCCAACTATGTGTCTAATATCTATGAGCTATATGACGTGAGTTTTACA
This sequence comes from Antrostomus carolinensis, assembly GCF_000700745.2. Classification (NCBI taxonomy): domain Eukaryota; kingdom Metazoa; phylum Chordata; class Aves; order Caprimulgiformes; family Caprimulgidae; genus Antrostomus; species Antrostomus carolinensis. Next base: position 21,245 of record NW_010333584.1, read on the forward strand.
TTAAATTACTTCTTTCACTTTATTTTAGCAAATAATGAAGAATACAGAATCACAGAATGGTAGGGGTTGAAAGGGATCTCAGGAGATCATCTAGTCCAAGCCCTCTGCCAAAGCAGATGCCCTACACCAGGTTACATGTAGAAGGTGTAAAGTATCTCTGTTTATTTGGCTTGTAATGCATGATTGGAATTTCCTATATGAAGATAAGGCAAAATAAATGGTACAAGTAGGGAAATTAGTCCATGCACATTTTTAAATTGCAGTGTCCCTGTGTATTTAAAGAAGCTGCCTGATGTCAATAGGGACTACTGAAGGGAAAAATAAAGAGCAAGTGGGAAATATGTTCCCATCTGCACTCACTATTTAGGAAGAGTGGGAGAAATTTTGCAGGTGTAGGGGATGTTCTTGAGTCATGAGGCTGGACGAAGCTGGAGGAAGCAAGGACAGGCTACAGCTGTTAGGAGGTATGGAAATAGTTGTATAAGTCAACAATCACTGGTTATTGTGTATGGTATAACAGAGCTAGACTTTGGTATGAAATTTGAGGAATGTCTATCCCCTTGCTAAAACAGCAACTGTATTTTGTTCATCTGACTGTGGGAAACCATATACACCCTGCAAGCATGGTGATGATACTGGTGCTTGTGAGTTTTTCACAAACTCATAGTGGTGGAAATTTTTAGAGCAAAACACTAACTAGAGGCTTTGGAAATACTGGCAGCATTTTACTTACCTGCCCTTGAATATGTACATTTCTAGCTGTGTCTATAGATCTATGTGCAATTTATTAAAATCAGATAGTTCAAGATGCTTATTGCTCCTCTGGCACAGTAACTGTGCTATCAAAGTAGGTACTGCATAATACAGTAATGAAAGTTAGTAATCATTACTATTTTTAATTTTTATAGCATTAAAATATTTAATTGTCTTAGTGTAAACTTTTTGCTTATTAATGTCTAAAAAAGAGGCTGATGTCATGAGACCTAGTAGTGAAAATAGATAACTGGGAGTCAAATCTCTGTCAAACTGATCAAGGACAAGTCTTAAGAGGTTCAGTAGCTACCAGGAGTGTATACAGATGAATTAATTAAATCCACAACAAAATTTAATTGTGAAGATGGCATATAAGATGATTGCAAAACATTTTTATTTGCTATGGTTTCGTATATGACATACCACAGTTTCCTTATGTTAGAAGTGCTTATGAAAGAAAACTGCCATGTGCAGGGGCATGAAGAAAGTTTCTACAATGCACAAACCCCAGCATTGCATTCTGTTCTTCTTAAGGACCACGTAATACCCGGAACCCCTTTTGTTGCATAGGGACCTCAGTTATATCTGGAATCTCTGTGCTACTGCAGTGCTCATAATAGTAAAGAGTGCCCATATGTGATAAATGGCATGAAATATAGGAAATGTGGGGGTTTTTTCTCCCTGCAGGAGAAGGATCCAAAGAACCCTTCGGGAGCTACAGTGGGGCTTGGTGTGGTGATAGTTGGAAATGAAGTTTTGCTATTGCCTGAGGGTAGAATATAGAGGCAAGCAGATGATTTCTATTCGTTGCTTTTTGTTATTTACGAGACCTAGGATAATGCCACATACTGTTACCCTAAGAATCTGGAACTGAACCCTGTGCTATGATGTTAGACCATCTGTAGACTTTCCACTAAATTGTCTTTGCAGGTCCAAGATAATAGTTTAAAAGCTAGTATAGTGAATTGTTAACAGCAGCATTTGATCATGAACTTGTATTTTCACAGATACTGGCTTGCTTTTTCAGTAGAATATAAATTATGTTTACAATATGATAAACTAACTAATGGGTTTGTGGTTTTGTTAGAAAAGTATAGCTGACTTCAAAAGAGATTAGAAGAATTTACGGAAGTATAGTCTTCACCCAAATGCAACCTGGAAACCTTTAAACCAGTCTGTGTTTATATTCATAAGTTTTACCAAAAATCTTTCAGTCCACCTGCTGACATCGGCTTTGTGCTATACAACTGAGTTTTGATCTGGGACAGAATGTGAAGGTGGAACTAGGAGTAAAGCAGCTGGAACTAGTCAGAAAAGAAAGAGAGCTTCAGCAGCTCCAAAGGGAAACAAAATGTGAAATGTTTTCTTATTCATCCTTTTTTGCATGCTTGGCCTCCAAGGCTCTGGTTTATTATTTCTTTTTATTCTTTAAGCTATTTAGTGTACATGTGTTCTAGAATTGAAAGTTTTTCAAAACTGTTTTGTTCTCACTTGTTTAGTGTTGCTTAACGTGGCTTAATTTTGTACTTTCTTGCTGAGAGATTTTCATTTCCATTTCCCACAGCTTTGAGTTGTGGCACTTTTATATGACAAGTGTCTTCATTGCTAGCCAACTGTGGCATATTTCATTTGTAAATTAATGTTTGTTGTTATCTATGTGTATTGTATGTAGATACCACCACCAAATTTTTCTTTTAAATAGATATGTGGGTGGGGACTTTCAAGGCTAGAAGGAAACCTTAGAAGTGTAACTCCCATTAATCTTACATTGTGAATAGCTTGCTTTTAGATGAATTTTGAATCATAAAAATAGTTGTGTGAATTGGAACAAATCATGATTGCGAGAGCAGAGCAGTGAACATATCATTTTGGTTACATGCTGCGCATCAGTGTCAAACTCTTAACAGCTCTGTGTTAAAAGCTCTGAGGGAAGAAAATAGAAATTTAAAGTGTTTCTTTATATTGTATACAGCTAGAAAGCCTCCATGTTGTTAATAAAATGCACTTACCCATTTCCTCCACAATTAAAAATCTCTTTCTGAGAAAATTTGCTCTGTATTTCTTACTGTCTTTGTTTTTTTTCTAGGGAAGTTTTTGACATGGATGACTGGAAACCACTTCTTGTTCTTCTGTTTGTTTCCACCTTCTGCTCTACAGATGCACAGCAGACTGGTAATACACTAAAGAAATTATTCTTCTTCAAGTTGATAACAAAATGAATGTTTTTTGATGTCATTAAACAGATAATTACTTCTTGGTTAAGCTATGCTTTTAGTAACTCTTAATTCCTTCAAAAATCTAGTTCAGAAAATGAACATTCTGGGAGTTACAAAAATGAAGGGAAGTAATATTTTCCCTTTCAATATATCTGCTGAACAGCAAAATTCACAGAAAATGTATTTTCGCAGTTTCTTTAAGGACTGTTATTGTTGAATGGTGAAATGGGGAGGGATATAAAAGAGGCATGGTAGCAAAACTAAAATCAGAACAGAAAAATTGGTGTTTAAAACAATGATGAATGTTTAAAATGTCATGTAGCTATAATTTTATAAGGAGACCTTTTTTCTTTTTCTGATTTTGTAACAGTCAGTGTGTACACCTCCACTAGTTTTTCCTCAATGAAGAGAAAAAGTTGGGGGTTAGAGACTATGCTGGTAATTAGGCATTTGGCTTTAATCCCCTTCTCAGTCATAAACTGTTACACTGAAGGATGCATTTAGGTCCAGTTTAATTTGTCTTGCATCTGATGTGCCCTCCAGATACGTATCTCTTTTCACTGAATGTGGGTGAAGTTAGAATCAAATTGTTCATGTTCTGGTGCCTCCTCTGATGTTCAAAGGGACTATCTTTGTTTTGGAGCAACTCCTCATGGGATTGTTATGAAGGTATGTGTGTTCTGAAGTGCTCAAATGGATACAGTTCTTGGATGCAACCTAGATTCCAGTAGTGATGTAGAAGACCTTGGTTAATGGAGTATGAAAGGAATGGCATGCTAAAGAATGCCGTGTCACTCCCACAGTCCTAACTAGAAGTTTCGATAGAAGGAAGATGAAAGTTTTATCTACATAAGTACTGTCAGATGTAGAATTTTTCAAGACTTTTTTTTTTTTTTCAGGATTAGTTTCACTAGAGTTCTTTGTTTATTTTGTCAAAATATAAAATTATAGCAATTATATAGCATGTTCAATGGTATGGTGTAGACTTAAAACTTCAGTCTAAACTTAAAATTGTGGAGGACAATGAAACGGTTGTAATTTTTGTTTAGCTTACATTGAAAGCCAGATCTGGGTATAGATTGACAATATTCCTTTTGACAACTCGTCTGTCACTTTTTTCCCCCCACTCTGTGCAGCATTTTCAAAACAATATGCTGATGTTTATTTTCCTTGTTGACTCCACTAAAAACATGAGCCTTTCAACCTTTGGGAAAATAAAACATTTAGTATCCCAAATAGTCAAACAGCTAGATGTTGGGCTTAACCAGCTGGGGAACAAGAGGCTGGAGAGCAGCCCTGGAGAGAGGGACCTGGGGGTGCTGGTCAACAGCAAGTTGAACATGAGCCAACATGTCCTGGCAGCCAAGAGGGCCAACCATGTCCTGGGGTGCATCAAACACTGCATGGCAAGCCAGTCAAGAAAGGTGCTCGTCCTGCTCTACTCCACACTGGTGCGGGCTCACCTTGAGTACTGGGTGCAGTTTTGGGTGCCACAGTATAAAAAGGATATAAAGCTACTGGAGAGGGTCCAGAGGAGTCCACAAAACTGGTGAAGGGTTTAGAGGGGAAGCTGTATGAGGAGAGGCTGAAGTCACTTGGTTTGTTCAGCCTGGGGGAGACTGAGAAGAGATCTCATCATGGTCTATAACTTCCTCACAAGGGGAAGAGGAGGGGAAGGCGCTGATCTCTTCTCTCTAGTGATGATAGGACCAGGGGAAATGGCAAGAAGATGTGCCAGGGGAGGTTTAGGTTCTTCACTCAGAGGGTGGTGGAGCACTGGAACAGGCTCCCCAGGGAGGTGGTCATGGCACCAAGCCTGACAATATTCAAGAAGTGTTTGGACAACACCTTCAGACACATGGTCTGAATCTTGGGATTGTCCTGTGCAGGGACAGGAGCTGGATTCGATGATCCTTGTGGGTCCCTTCCAACTCACAGCATTCTGTGATTCTAAGTATAGGATTGGCCTAGTCCAGTTTAGTGGCATAGGATAGGTGGAGTTTTTATGGAACACATGAAAATAACGAGGTGTTTGACCACATTTAGCAGAGCATTGCATTCACTGTAGGCTCATTGAAGACTGGAGGTGTGATGAAGTTTTTGCAGGAAGGCATTTTCATGGATGGTGCTGGAAGATGGCTCAGTGAAGGCACTCCACAGGTTGTAGTAGTCCTCACACCTGAATCCAGACACAGTATCATGGAGGCAACCTGTAGAAGAGATGGAGGTAAAAGTTGTCTCAGCCAGTGCTGGATAGAAGGTAGACGTGGAAGAAAAGATGAATCTCCTCTAGTACGAATTCCTAGACTTATGAAGGGGAGAGCATTGATCTGCTCTGGAAAAACATTGGCAGTGATATAGAAGCCTCACTTCAGAAGCTTTATGACCTTCATCCAAGTGTGCCAGCAGGTACAGTGTATTACCAGAGCAAAACCAGCAGCTTGAGTAGCTTCTAACTCACTGGTAAGGCAGAGCAACTTCTCAGGTGGCTGTGAGTGAAGAAAAGGGTGCAAATATTCGGCAGTTGTGCTTTTACAGAGGTGCTATATGGACAAAATATTTACCACCTTTGACTGTGTGGTGATAGTACTTGCCTTTGCACAGCTTGTTGTAATTACCTGTATTAACCAAGAGGAGCAAGGCAGTGGTCTAGAGGGATTGGCTGCAGTGGAATTGCCTGTTCTGACTGACAGAAAATTTTTGTTTTAGTTTTGTTTGTAGAAAATGGACATAGGAGAGTTTCTATTTAAACACAGAATAAATTCCCTAATATCCTGGGGTGTCCTGATTAGCAGTCACTCTGAAGGAGAGTTAGAAAAGCATTTCCTGTACTGTGGGAAAGGGACCAGTTAAGGTATGGTATTTATTTCAGGGATTTAATTTACTGCCAAAATCAATATATAAGTCTTTGCTCTTCAGTACTGATAGGGATTTAGATTTAATGTTTTGTTGTAGCACCATCTTGTGTATTGCCTTGAGGTGCTCCTTTTCATAGCAACCTATTCTGATTATCCCACCAATTATTCCATGGTGTGACCTACCTTGATATTGCCTTCCTTATGTTTACTTTGCTTTTACTGTTTTCCAATCCAGCTCTTGCAAATACTGTGTTACTTGTGGATAAATCCATCAAAATTAGGTCGAAAAACTTCCAGCTGATAAGGGCCTTTCTGTTAAAAATTGTTAATGCCCTAGATCAGGGGTCCTCAAACTATGGCCCGCGGGCCAGATACGGCCCCCTAGGGTCCTCAATCTGGCCCACCAGTATTTACAGAACTCCCCACGCTGGGGGTTGGGGGGGGGAAACCAAACAGCCTCCGGGACTGGGCTGGAACCAGTGCCTCGTCCTTGACCTGCTCCCTGCGGCGGGCGAGAGGCCAAATGAAAAATCTGAAATCTCCAGTGATGAACACTGGCATCACTTGCTACGACCAGCAGTGACAAATATGGAACCCAACATTGACCATCTCATTAGCCAAAAGCAGGCCCATAGTTCACATTGAAATATTATTTGTTTTTGTTGATTACAGTTGTTCTTCATTTTAAATATTGCATTATTTTCCCTGTTTTTTGTGCACTACTACAAATAAAATATGTGCAGTGTGCATAGGAATTCAGTCATTTTTTCCAAGCTATAGTCCTGCCCCCGACAGTGTCTGAGGGACAGTGAACCGGCCCCCTGTTTAAAAAGTTTGAGGACCCCTGCCCTAGATATTGGTCCAAGTAATGTAAGAATTGGGCTAGTGTTTTACAGTAGTGAGCAGAAGCTAGAGTTCACACTGAACACATTCAAGGATAAATTGGAAATCCTGAATTACTTGAAGAACTTATCTGGTGTTATAGACCTGCAGTTCAAAAATTCCTTTCACCAGGATCCTTGTTCCCACTGGTGAACCAACTGTACCATTGGATAGAGCTAATCTTCCCATGGCTATAAAAGCTTTGAAAGGAGATGGAATCAACTTAACTGCTCTTGGAGTGAACAAAGCAAGCAGAACAGAACTTGAAAAGATGATCGAAGGTCAAGATTGCTCTTTGCAGAGAGTTATGATGCACTGACAATAAAAAGGTTATGGAACTGGCTTCTGCAATGGAAATAACAGGCAAGAATTCTCTCCGCTTCAGGGGTACCAACATGCTGTCTTTCTCCACAAAAGTAATGCTGTTCAAGTGTTGGGTTTTTTTTTTTCCCCTCAGAGTGGCCCTTCAGGTAACAAGAGGATGAGTGTGGTGAGTGGGGCAGTTAATCTTACTTACCTTTATTGGTAGGTCTGACCTCCCTCAGTGGAGGTTTTGACTTTGGTCATGACTCTCCTAGCTTGTGTTTTAGGTGATATGTAAATTCTTCTGCAAGTTTATAGTGGAAAAGGATGAATTTTGTCTGTGCACTGAATGTCTCTGGGTTGAAGTAGGATAGATGAGTGGTTGGCCTTGCATGGCCTTGCTATGAACAGCTTCTGTGACTAAAGGTTTATATTGCAGAGGAAAAGGAAAAGATTAAACACCTCCAAAGTTATGTTCCTCACTAGCTGGCTTTCTTTCCCTAAAAAACCCTAACCTCTCTTCCCCCCTGCTTTTTTCCCCCTCTGCTTTTTCTCTAATTTTGCAGCAGTCAAGTGACAGATCTGGTATTCCTGATAGATGATCAGAAGGCATATCAAAAAGTAATTTTTCTGTCATGAAGACCTTCATGATGGAAGTTGTGGACAGCTTTGTTATTTCTAGGGATAAAGTATATGTTGGAATAGTCCAGTACAACCAAGAGCCCCAGAAAGAATTTTCTCTTAGTGAGTTCTATACTGATACTATGATAAAGGAACAGAGCAACAGAATCGAGCAATTGCGGTCCTCTGTGTTCACTGCCAAAGGGCTGAGGCTTGTCCTGAGCCTTTTTCAACCTGCTAATGGAGGCTGCAAGAGCCAAGAAGTCTCACAGAACCTTGTAGTGATTACAGGTGGGTACTCATCTGACAAGGTGAAGGATGCAGCAATCAGTGGCTTTGCGAAGCAATGGGATCTGTGTCTTTGCAGTTGACATAGGGATTATAAACTTCTTTGAGCTGCTTTTAATAGCTGGTGATGCAAGAAGAACGTTCACAGTGGAAAACTTTGATACATTGAGAGGAGTATTGTTAATCAGGTCTGTGAATCCAAAGATCTTCCTAGCCAGGGTAAGTAACATAAATGTTTTGAGTGTGGTGAATATCTACATGGCTACATGCAGTCCCTGATAAAAGTACCTGAGGTAGCTGGACAGCAATGCAACTGTTTTCCCAAAGGATACTGCTCAGGTTACTCAGTCTTGCAACTTTCTAGGCTTGCACCTTTCTTCAGTCAAGAAACATTCCCTCTTTGCTATGGGAAATAGCTTCTGAGTTAAGACAGTACTTCAGATCTAGCATTTGTATTCATAACTCCTCAGTATCTGAAAGGAGCCAGAGCAGATATGACCATGGTATCCAAATCAAAAGAGAGAAATGGGCAATTCAGTGATATTTTAAAAAGAGCTTTTCAAAAACCTAACTTTGTCTACAGCTGACCATACTGCTTTAGTGGGACTGTCAGCAGCAACTATTGACAAAACTTAAGTGTCAGAGAGGCACTGTGGAGAGGGGATATGAGAAAATCCAGCCTCATCCTTGGATATGTGGGAGATATTGGCAAAGTGTGAGCAGCAAATTCACAGTAATGCTGAGATGCTACCCAAAAGCTTTCCCTATGTAAGAAGCAGAAGGTGGTATCTCTTACTACATCATCTTGGTGGCAACAGTAGTTTCCATGCCACCCAGCCTGAGAGGCTCCCAACCCCAGAGAAAATAAAGTTTCAGTATTGCCTTTGATTAATGTAGCAACTTTTATCAGATGTCAGATGCTGGGTTTTTTTCTGAGTTTATTCTGACTTGGTGCTGCAGTATCAGTCTCTTTGTCACGTGGGAAGGCTGAAGCAGAAAACATACACAATTGCTCTTTAAAATTACATATTCATGTCAATTATATAGTAAGATAATACTTTAGATGTATTTCTTAAGTTGCAAAAAGAAAAATGTAGTGAATGACAAATCAAAAAGCTGAGCTCTTCCTTCACTGAAGGAGGGCTGGGGGGAGGACCTACTGTGGTGTAAGTGGATGGCATTGGTTGGGGATAACAGGAAGGGACAGTGCTGGAGTAGTTCTCTGTATGCCCAGACTGTGACTGTCCTTTAAAGCTCCATGTTGTCTTCCCTATGTTTTCATAATATAGGTGAAGTTTTACATGTGTTGGATACATACTCATTGTTCTATTTGTTATGCCATAAAACTGCTCCTACCCAGCTCTCCAGGTTTCATTCCCTTAGTGACCAGAAACTTACTGTGAGAAAGGAGCATTGGGATGACCACACTTCTTGTCTAAGGCTTTTTGTAACAATGGCTGAACAAATAGATAACTCTGCCTCTGTTGCACCTTGGGCTCATGAGATCTTAAATACAGCAAAACTGGCTGGTGTTTGCTGGGGTGCTGGGGGCCGGAATGAAGAGCTGAGCCTTCCCTTCTAAAGCCAGAAGCTACTATCTGTGTGAATTATATCTGATCAGATGGTTTTCAGAGAGGAAGACAGCTGGTCCTGTTTCAGTATGAGTTCTGCACCCCCACCACTTGTTTTTCTCCATCAAGAGCTAAGCAAATCTCCAGCTGAAAAGGCATCCCCTGGTTCCTGAAAGCAGAGAGAGAGGGCTGCCATGGAACAGTGTGACCGTGGCTGATGCAGTAGCACCTCCTGGTGTTTCATGGCCAGAGAACAGGGAGAATTAATGAGAGATATAGCAGTAAACTTATATGTATATGCATGTACAGGCAGGCACACTTGTTTAGAGAGAGAGAAGTTAAGGAAAGCGTATTGACTTTGATCTCACCGATGCATGTATGGATTGTTAAATTCTGCATAAATTTGTCTTATAAAACAAAAGATCAACTTCCAGTGAAGCCTGTTTTATCTTGTCCTGTCATGTTTTCCTATGTTTGCTGACCTCCTTTCCTGTAATTCCCCTTTCTCCAGTCATCTTCTCTTAAACTACAAGATTTTTCAAATTTAAAAAAAACTGCATTAAAGGTACAGAAAGTCACTGGGGAAAAGATACCTTTGGAGCAGTAACACAGGGCAGTGTAACAATGTGAATGTGTGTGAGAGAACAGGTGATTGATTAGAAAAAGAGGTTAGCTACACAGAGGTGTTCACTTCTGCAAATAAATACGGATTATCCACAGAGTATACATTACCTACCAAAAGCTGTTTTACACAGTTGTGCAGAACACACTAACACAAAAGTGAATGCTTTTTTGGTCTTCTGATGTTATTGGCTGTGAGATCTTAAACACAGATTTACAGCCAATCTTATTGCCAACACTGGGGAGTTGGCAAGGAATGTTTTAAGAGCTGGGCGGTGTGGCTGACCAATTGTCAGGGCTAAACTACTGCGTCCATGGTTGCCCTTTGCCCTGCCTCCAAATTATATGGTTAAAAAGACCCAGATCTCAGAAAAATCTCATTGTGAAAACATACTGTGTGTTTGCTGGACATGAATACATACTCGAAGAAATGTCCAATAGATTTTATATTCATGGAAATGTTTAATCAGAAACATCCCCCACAATTCGAAAAATTATGTTCCCTGAACTGATGATGGCCTTTGCATCACAGGTATTCTGTGAATCTTGAAATCAGATGTTGCTCTGAGGCCTGAATGTCAGATTTTTTTAGCCATAAAAACTCATTCAATGTGACCTTTTACATGTAAAGATTTTCATGCTGCTTACCATCAAATCATACCCTCTAGGGGGCAGTTGGTACCACAAGTGACAATACTGAAAGGTTAAAATATTTCTGGATTTATTTGGTTACAGAGCTGAACACATTCATCTTTTTTTGTGAGTGAGGGAAAACCCAGAAAACTGTAATGAACCTTGTAGGGAATTATGGTCTATGGGAACTAGCCCAAACATGGAAGCTAACCTTGTGTTTGATAAGTGTTTCAGAGTCAATGGGTGAAGGAGGAACAATATTAGGGAGAGTGCTGTTTTACAGATAAAATTGCATGCCTTCACCATCCTTGTAGAGGTACAATGGATGATATTGGATCTAGGAGTGTAGAATATAATGCAGCATGACACATGAAGAATGAAGGTATGAAAGAAATAAGCTAGGTGGTTTAGCTGCTTGATGAGGACAAGGTGATTGGAGAGGAGGGAGGAGTTAACCACATTGCAGTATTTGCTGTTATCAGGAGCTACACAAGCAATTCTGTAACTGAGGTAGCCCTCACCTAACAGCAGCTGTTACTCACAGTGGACATTTGACGTTGTGAGTAGGCAATGCTGCCTCTTTCTCTCACATTTGTTTCTTTGGTCTGTTGTTTTACATCTGTATGTATCATGTGGTCTTGTGACAAAGTGATAAAGCACACTCAGCCATCAAGCTTCCCATTGCAACTGGAATATGTGTTGTACGTTCTCAGTTGGTAACAAAGCTCACAGAAACATTTGCAAGATTAGGCCCTTTGAGGACATTAGACAGCTGGAGAACAATGACCAGTAACGTAGACCTTAGTATCTGCAAGTTCACATAGCCCCACTGAAAATGGTTGGCTGATGGTACTTTGTATTTACAGAAAACCTGTCTCACTGATTCTGACTTCTAGTTTTAAATCTAGCATATTGAATTTTGCTCCACTCCCATGATTCTGACAAAAGACCAGACCACAAATAGTGTGTGTTTACAGTTTCCTGTTTCCTCTGCTTTTTTCAGATTGTGATATAGATCTTTCTATAGCAATTGATATTTCAAAGCACATACATCCAGCATCCACAGTGCTTCTGAAACAGAAATTGCAAGAATTCCTCACCAAGCTTTTACTCCAGATGAAATCGCTGCCAAATACCAGCTGTAATGCTGGATCTCCAGTCAACATTAGATTCAAGTTCCAGGTGTTGTCACAGACCAAACAATTCATCTTTGACTCTGATTTTGAAGACTATAATGAAGAGGTCATCCAGAAGTTCTTAGATGCACAGACCACTGTGGACACCTACCTGAATGCAGACTTCTTACAGGCACTTGTGGAGAAGTTCTTCAGTGTGACCTCTGCTAAAGTGAAGGTAACTTAATGGTATGAATGTATGTTTTGGAAAAATTATACAATTTGGTGTTTTTAGACTGATGCTGAGTACTCCAGTGAAACAAAAAGGGAGTTCAGGAATTGGTGAATTCAATAAACAGAATCACAGAATGTTTGAGGAACCTCTGGAGGTCACTTTGTTCAACCCCCCTGCTCAAGGAGGGTCAACTAGAGGCTACACAGGACCATGTCTAGGTAGTTTTTGAGTATATGTAAGAGTAGAGACTACACAACCTCTCTAGGTAACCTGTGCTAGTGCTTGTTCACCCTAATGGTAAAAAAAAAAGTGTTTCCTTATGTTTGTATAGAACCTCGTGTTCTTTTATTTGCCTTAATATAGCTGCATATATAATTTCTGATTCCCTGAGCAGTCCTGCAGTGAAATGGTACCCAGAACATTTGGGTTAATACATATGATTGTGAGTATTCATACAGAAAACCTTTTTGTATCTACCATGGAATGTCTTTGCACTTTCAGTAGTGAAAACTATTCTCTTTCAGAAACTGTAAATCCAGAATAATGACAACTCTAAGCAGAAGTCACAGGAAATATAATCCAAGAAATTTGTTTACGGAAGTTTATTTGTGTAGTTAACTTGTCAAATAATTTCAAATAACAAAGTTGGTTCTGCTCAGGGATAACTCATGATCAGGAAAATTTGCACAGATGCTGCAGTTAGTTCATCTGTCTTGAAGTGGGGTGAAGGGAGAAGCATAAGGCTTGATCTGATCTCTTCTGAAGTGCATGGGGAATCTTTCCACTTAGGTGAAAGTAAGTTAGAGCTCATTGGAGTGTTTCAGGGTTATTGGCTTGACAGTTTATTCTTAATAAGGCACTGACTCAGTAAAGCACTGGGCATGTCTTGTAGTAGCTGTTTGAATATTATCACTTGCTAAGGTTTCCACGCAGGAAGACCTTCTTGCTGAGGAAGGACAGGTTATCGCTTCTAAAATATGTCAGAGGTTTCCTCTATGAACCTTATTTTAACTCTTATAAGATGTTAATTTTAATCTGATGTGGAGTGAGAAAACCATGTTGTTATGAATTCCCCTACTTTCAGATGAAAGTTGACATTCTATTTTACAGCATTTGCATAGGTATGGCTTACTGATTTAGCTTGTAATTCAGTGTATATTTAATACTTTTTTAATACCCCCCCCCTTTTTTTTTAAATTACCTTATTTTAACTCTTATAAGATGTTAATTTTAATCTGATGTGGAGTGAGAAAACCATGTTGTTATGAATTCCCCTACTTTCAGATGAAAGTTGACATTCTATTTTACAGCATTTGCATAGGTATGGCTTACTGATTTAGCTTGTAATTCAGTGTATATTTAATACTTTTTTAATACCCCCCCCCTTTTTTTTTAAATTGGCATTTTATGCTGATTGGGGAATATGACAATATACAATTTTGCTTCTTTTGGGCCTCAGTAGAGAAACTTGTGTGACATACAAGTAAAAGCAGTGCTTTTTTTCTCCTAATTGCCAATGCTGTTTGATCTCTGAAGGTTAGAGTTAAGCAAGACTTCTTTCTGCTTATGCATTATTACTAGAAATAAATATGCACCTTGAAAAGACAAGACTTTAGAATGCACATGAAATCTCAATTTAATCTTACTAGGATCCTGAGCAATAACATGCTTGTACTGTAAAGATTATTAGTTATAAACCTCATCAGGGATAGTAATTCTGTTACTGTAATTCAGATAGTAATTCTGTTAAATGTAATGTTGTTTGCATTTCTTCTTTTCTTTATTATTTGTTTGTTTTTCAGCAGAAGAGTTGGGCCTAATTCCAGCATTTTTGACAAAGCAAGACTCAGATGTGTTCCAACAAGAGCTTTATATAAATGAAAGCTTTGTAAACATATATAATGCCCATAATAGCACCTCACATTTCCCCCCACCCCCACGTTTTTAAAATGAAAACATTGCCCCAAAAAAGCATCAAGCCCAGGCTTACAATGTTGTTTCTAACAGTCTGTGATCTGTTTACCCATCCATGGTCCTGCACTCTACTATCACACTCTGCTTGAGCAAGTGTAGAATCAGTACCAGTGCCTCCATATTGGATGTTTGGAAACTTTCCACCACCAAAACCAGTTAACTCCTCCCACTCTTAAATTCCGGTCTCCCTGCTGCCTTAGCATAGAAGTGGGATGTTTGTTGTGGCAGTCATTTCATCTACCTTTGTCACCTGTGGAAAAATTTGCCTTAACAGAAGCTGTGCATTCTATAGGGAATGTAAAATAAGAAGGATAGGGGGGAAGGAGCTCTAGCTATGCTTGTCCACTTGTTGGTCAGAGAGTTTACTATGAACTAAAGTCATTACTTCAGAGGGAGGGACTTTTTATAAGGGCAATTAATGATAGAACAAGGGGAAATGGCTCTAAACTGAAAGAGGTTAGGTTTAGATTAGGTATTAGGAAGAAATTATTTACTCTGAAGGTGGTCAGACACTGGAACAGGTTGCCCAGAGAAGTTGTGGATGCCTCCTCCCTGGAAGTTTTCAAGGCCAGGTTGGATGAGGCTTTGAGCAACCTGGTCTAGTGGAAGGTGTCCATGCTGATGTCAGGGGTGTTGGAACTAGATGATCTTTAAGGTCCCTTCCAACCCTAACCATTCTATGATTCTATGATTACTGTTGGGGCCAGGAGACAGTTCAGCTGTGCAGCTTCTTTCTGGGAAACCTAATCCACTGGATGCATGGATTAGGCATTCCTCAGCACTTTTCCCAGCACATGTATCAGATCTGCCACAGTGTAGTTCAATTTGATCACCTCATAGCCAGTTTTCAATGCAAACTGTACTTTTTACAATGACTCAGCTTTTATTCTCTTCTCAATTGACTTGTCATCACTCCCTTTCCTGACAGGTTCTGTTAGTATTTTCAGATGGGCTGGACGATTCACTGGAAGATCTCAGAAAAACAGCTGACTCCCTTCGCTTTAAAGGTATTACAGTACCACATTGATACTCCAGCCTCCTGCTACCAATGACCCAATGTATTGCTCCTCAACTGCAACTCTTCCACGTAACATTGCCTCTCAACGCTTATATGACATTCCTCAGGAGTCACTGGGAGGGTGTTTGCTTCTCCATGTGAACCAGTCGTGGTTGGCAGATGATGCCAGAAACACACCAAGAGGTGCAGAGGGCTTGGGATGGTTCTGGTTTCTGGAGTCCAGCTCCAGCAGCCAGAGCAATTCAAGGCAGCCCCTCTCACTGGTGAGTGCAGCACTAGATGTTAGACCCGACTCTGACTTACGCAGGAGAAAACATTTTTACAGTTCCGTTTGGACATTGAGTAGCAGTCTGGTCTGACAACTGGGGAGAGAAGTTAATTGGAAAATTCCTGGTCTGAATTTTTCATTTATACACTGTTCTTGATAGCTTGATTTCTTTTAACATACTGTGTTTAAGTTATAAAATATAAGAGTCTTCTGGAGAACTGCTGTTTTTCACAATGATATTGAGGTCAAATAGTACAGTTCAGGCATTCACTAATTTAAATCTCTGCTTACATTGAAGGTCTTGATGCACTTCTATTAGTTGGCCTGGACAATACACAGAATTTGACTGAACTTCAGGAAATAGAGTTTGGCAGAGGGTTTGGATACAACAAACCTCTGAGTGTTGGGTTTGCACAGATTGCAAATATCTTGCAGAGAAACCTTGTAAGTCCTTCTGTGATATAAACAAAAAGGTGAAAAATCAGTCTTTGTTTATGATTAATATACATAAATTGGTATTTCTTGTCATTTTTCAGGATACTGTAGCAGAAAGGAAATGCTGTATGGTTGTTTGTAAATGCCTTGGAGAAAATGGTGATCGTGGTGGTCAGGGAAGTCCTGGGAGAAAGGTAGGAGAGCTAAGATAGACATTACTTAATAATTGCTTTATTTTTCAAAGTGTTTTCATTTTTTGTAGTATTTCAGAGCATGCATGCACGCATGTGCCCATGAAGGAGAAACATGAAATGTCATCACTTCTCTGCTGCATGTTCCTATTGCAAAAGTATTTTTGTAATGCAAATCATTCATACATATAAAATCCATTAAGTACTCTCCTTCACCAATCCAGCAGAAAATGGAGATGGATTTGAAAATTAAGTCTGATTAACCAAGAGGCTTATTAGATACTGTGAATGAGAAACTTCAACCAACAAACTGAGAGTAGAAAATAATTCTTCTTCACTAGGTGTGAGCCTGATCCTTTTCTGCCTCTGGTTATTCCAAATAACTTCTTCTCTAAGTTTCTTCTGATCCAATGCAGTATTAATTTACATTTTCCTTTAAAATTTTATATTGTCTGTTTTAAAGCCTTTTGAGTATTACATAATAACCACTTCTACAGCATGCTAATAGACTTCCTTATTAAGGTTTTTAGTTTATGTTGACTCCGTTTGACTACTATTAATTCCATTGTTTCTACTTATTCCAGTAACATGCTAAGTAAATTATATCTGTAGTTCACACTCTTCAGTTATGTGATTGCAGTTAAATGCATTTTTGTTGTCTCTTAGCAAAGGTGTAGTCTTCTAATATTTATCCATAAACCAATTAACTGATTTCATCGATTAATCTTGTTGATTTTCTTACACCTTTCTCTTTTATTAAAATGTCTAGATTAACATGCTTAGACAAAACAGTGTTCAGAATGTAGACATAGTTGTTTTGTAGACAGACATGGTGCGTAGGTTGTACAGCCTACAATTGTAAAAGCATGTTTTTGCAGCACAAATTCGTGTCTCATTTTTGTTTGTTTTCATTCCTAGAAATTCAGTTTGTTCTAGTTTCTCTCTGTTCAGCTTTTTGCCCCAAGCATCATATGTTTGCATCACTTCAAATATAGTTGCAATATTCTTAGAAGTTTTTGTAAGCTATTGCAATATCTTTGTCCTAACAAGTTTGCAACTCCTTGTATTTTTCATTTCACCTTAGAATTTCATTACTGTATAATGCTTCCTCATCCAAATCACTAAGGAAGCAATTTAATTTGACCAAATATTCCAATGAACTTTGTTAACCCACCAGGCAGTTTCCTGAAATATCATTGAAATTTTATATTGAACATTGTTGTGGTTTTGGTTTTTTTTTTCCTCTCTCCACAGCCATGTCAAGTACATAGGACTGTGTAGAGTGTCTGTGTAAATGTAGCTGATGGAGTCTGTCCTCCTCAGCATAACCAGATCTAATTTTCAGGAAATGTTTTCTATCTCCGTGTGCAGAGTAATCTGATAGAAATTAACCCAGTGTGCTTGGAGAACAGTGTTACTTATCTCTTAAGTTCCTGTTTTTCAGGGAAGTATGGGTTACACAGGATCTCCTGGCCATCCTGGTGAGGAAGGTGGGATTGTAAGTAAACATTATTCCTTCCTGCTAAGATGTTGTTGATTGGTGCCTGAACCTGTCTACACTTACTCATTCACTCAGTGCTCATCAATGTTAACCTAAAATATGTTTGAGCAACATGTATCTGAAGGCAAATATATGGACTTGCTTCTCTGTGCAACTGCTCCTCGCCATAGTTACCAATAACTTCTAATGCAGAAAGAGAATCAATTAAAAAGAATCACACAGTGGCATCTTACACAGTGTTTTTATGGCTAACTCATATACTCATTTTTTGTGACAGATTGTACCAGATTCTTTGCTGATAGTTCTTATAGAGAAGGCCATCCCTTCCCTTCTTAGCATGAATGAATATCTTGTGAATGGATAACAAAGCTAAATTTTGTAGTGTGCTTTGGTGATTTCCAAATCCTTTGTGTTGTGCTATTCCTCACATAAACTTGAATGTAATATTCGTAAGCCAAAGTCTGACCCACAAGGAGTATTTCTTCCTTTTTGCTGTCCAGAAACAAACAAAAATCCTGCAAAGAATAAGACATAATTTCCTTTGCACTGTAGATTCATTACTAGGTTTACAACACTGACTAAATACAGGTGAGAAGCCTGCAAACCAAGAACCAGCCAAGGATTGCTCTCTGTACGTAACTGTAAAATCCACATTGAAGTAGTTCCAGTTCTCACAGTAGATTGGTCAGCCTGAATTTGCCTTTGGTGAGGCAAGCCTGGGGCAAGCCTACTGTCTATTCAGAGAAAGGCTGTAGTGGAAAAGAACAGTTGTCATCTGAGATTATCAAGAAAGTGCATTGTGATGGTAGTTTCAGAATTTCAGTGGAAATCACTGGCTGTAAATACTGCAGTATTTTCCACATAATTTATTTTTTTTCAGGTGGCCTGATTGCTGAATATAAATCCATATAAGCAATTTCCAGAATGACTTAAAAATACTTATGTTACTCAGGAATACAACTATTCTCACATCCTTTCTCAGATATGAATGACATGATATAAGTAGGAATTAAAATTCAAACCCTGATGTTTTTTTTAATGAAAAACATTTTGAACGCATTGAAATTGGATGCCCCAAATTTTTCAGCACAGCATTTTGATTTGAAAGGTTCTAAATCTCATCCTTTTTGAAGTGGTGAAGTGGTGAATTTTTAATTTCTTTTTCTGCATGAAATTGAATTTCTATTTTTGACCTTCTGAGAATCCAGAATAATCTTCTAGAACAAATAAATTAATTATTAAGTCTTGTTTCTGAATTTTCTGATTCCTTAATTTTCCTTTTCTTTACTGTGGAAGGATGAGAAGTCATGTCCACACTTTCAGAAACTTTCTCCATCTCCTATGTGTGAAGTCTACAAGTGACTTTAGTGTTGTAAATTTTCCTTGCTAAAGGCTAAATTTTTTCCAGCCATAAGATAAGAATCTGAAGTATCCAAAACAGTTGAAAATAGTAAATGCACAGCAGAAAGCAGACTGCTGATAACAGGCTACAGAGGATGCCACTGTAAAGTCTCCAAGTAAAGGAGACTGAGGAGATAATGCTGGACAGCTTTGGTTTGTCATGGTGTCATACTCAGCTCAGGAATTAGTCTTAATGTTTCACACAGGCAATGCAGTCGGGCCAAAATGCTTAAACTTCTGTTTTTTCATATGGTGATGTGGCTCAGTGGCACCATTGTCTGACTTAATCTCAAATGTGATCCATGTACTTTTTTGTTAGTTTAGAGAGAGACCTTCTTTAATGATGAGAAAAGAAAGAGAATGGTCCTTGTTCTTGTGATCTTAGGCTCTTCTAGTTTGTCTTCTCTTTTGCATGGTAGTACAGGAGCTCTCATGTTTACTGAGTGTTTGTTCTCATTTCATTTGTCATTGTTTACCTTTTTAGACAGCAATTTTAGGGGGATCTACTGGAAGATGCTGCTCTCTTTCCAGTTTTTTTTTTTTTTTTTTTTTTTTTTTTTTTTTAGAACTTCCATCCTAACAAACCTGGAATAGAAGTCTTCAGAGATTAGAAGGAAATTATTCAATATTCAGTTAAAAAACAACCCACCCAAAGGCCTACCTTCAAGTACAGAGATATCAGTCAGAGGTTGGTAGTGCAGTCTAAAACATGGTGTGATAGCGAGAGCAGAGAACCAGGTGCAAGTCAAACTAGTGGTTGGCTACTCTCTTATGGCCAGTGTGAAAATTTCCAGATGACTTCCATTTATGTCCTTGGAGTAGTGAATGGTGGTATAATTCTATCTTGCTTTAATCTTATATGACAACTTAACCAGTAGCCATCATTGTATGGATGAGTTTGAACATTCTCTTTTGTTTCTTAGGGGGAGAGAGGCCCAACTGGTTTCAATGGGACCCAAGGAGACAGGGGATGTCCAGGCGACAGAGGCCATAAGGCAAGTATGTCACTTCGAATTGTTTCCTAATTTTGTTTCCCACAAAGCTATTTTCTGTACTGAGGACAAATCCCTGTGCTGTCTTCCTGAAACATTGAAGGACAGGAAGACCCAGCTGTAAGAATAGCAGACAATTTTTGCTGTTTCCTTTTGAGAGGTACTTTGTGTAACCGAAGCATCATCAAGTAGCTAAGGAATTTGTTAACTCGGCAACTTGCCAGTGACTTTTCCACCACCAACCCCAGGCTGACCTTAGGCAAAGTTATAAAGCTTTACAGAACAGTAATGAAAATTAAGGCTGTATTGTCTTCCCACAGGAAAGGGGTCAATCCCATATGTGACAATGGTGGGTATTACAGTAAGGACGACGAATACCGTGCCCAGCATGCCTCTGCACAGCAAGCTATTGTACCCTGCTTCTCAAGCTCAATGGAAATACTTTCACCAAATTTCTTCTATGTTTATTTTCAATTTCAGGGGGCCAGAGGCTATAGAGGAAGTCAGGTATGTGTTTTCATGTGTGATCAGTTTTCTTTGAGAAGTAGTCTGCTTCCTTTTAGGTTGGTATTGCCTTGTAAGATGAAAATATCAACAAGGACAGAAAACAGTGTAAAAACTTTAGAGTATTTAATATACTTTTTCTGTGGTTGTGTAAGAATGAATTTAAGTGAGCTGTTAGGCATCAAATTAGTAAAAACTAGCAATCTTGTATTTTTAGCATGGTGGCAGTCATAGTTGATTTAGTCTAATTGACAGGAAAGGAATTTATTTTCTGACTATTTTAATAATCTGTCAGGGTGGTAATTATGGTCAGCTGAATCTCATTCTAATTGTTGAGGAAGCAGAGCAGAAAGGGGAAAAAAAGATTGTGACTAATATTTATTACAGGTTTGAGCAGCATTTTCACTGAGTCATTATTGATATTTTTTCAATATCCAAACTTCTCTTCATCTATTTTTGTCATCCACTGATCATGCAACTCTGCTTTTTTAACCTTTCAGACATACCTGTTCATCAAAGAGATACTGTCACCAATTTGTTAATAAAATGTGGAGCCTGGAAGTCAGTGATCTATAATGGCAATATTCATTCCCAAACTAGAACAGTTAAAAGGGAATTCAAAGTGTATTGAGTGCTTTGATACAAAACAGCTCCTAGAAAAGATTTACATGTGGGAAAGTTCAGAGAGTGTTTCTCATACCTCAGCTCTGTTTAAAGTACTGCTCTGTACTGACTTTTTTTAATCCTCCTATGTGTTTTTCTTCCCTTTTCCATTTTCTACTCTGTTCCCTGAAGTAATTTGTCCTCCTTCATATATGTGAAACATCTGATTGTAGAAGGAGGAGAGTGCTTCCTGATGATTTTGATTTGTTCAAGTTGAATTGTACAGTAGGACTTACCAGGAGCACAAACCCTACTGAAATCCAGTGAATGTGTGAAAGTCTTCATTATATTGTGTCATTCTATCCACTAATTTTATTTTAACTAAAAATACAAAACTTTCATCACATAAAAAATGCTGTTGAATACTGCTAACTTAGTAAGGTTGAGGCAGTTTATTGAAGTCTGTAAGGCATTTTAATATAGCTATTTGGAGAAAAAAAGGCAATACTGAATATCTACTACTTTTGAAGGTGCTGCAGTTGAGAAAAAGATTTGAAAACTAACAAATGGAAAAGCAGAATTGAAATCTTGATGAAGATTTATAGTTATAATAACTGTTATTCTTATCAAGTGTTCCTAACTATGAATTGTTTTAAAAGTTAATAATTCATTAAAATCTGAATTACCAATTCCTTTGTATAATTATTATTCTTAATTATTCTTGCTAGCCATTGAAAACCACTATTCTTTTTCAAGTTTCCAAAAGTAGGGTGAACACTTCTTCCCTTGTTCAAAGAGGCAAGTAGACTGATGCTAATAGATATTTTTTTTTTGCTTATCGCTACAGGGCGAACATGGTGAGAGTGGATTTGATGGCACAGATGGAGAGCAGGTAATAATTGCTTTAAATGCGCAGTGCAATTAAAGACACCTACCTGAGGGTTCAAAAGTACAGATTTTTGTGCCTTTGAATGGACTTTAAACCTGAACAGAAATTCTGTTGTTTAGTGGTTAGAGTTGCGTACCTGATTGAAGTTGGTTTCTGACACACAAAATTTGGGAACCAAATTTATCAGACAGAACAAGAATTAATTTTCTTTTTTCTTTCTTCCCCCTTTGTGAGTCTAGGGAGAACACGGATTTCCTGGACCTTCTGGAGAGAAAGGCAACACAGGAAAACGGGTGAACTATCCTTTATAGTAATGTTTAGATTTTATGGAAACATCTTTCCAAAGTGCAATGCTATCTTTAATCCCTGTAAGGTTGTTTGTTTTTTTTTTAATAGCTGCTTGGTCTTTAATATGATGTGGCTTCTGCTGTAAATCAGTGTAGCTCCACTGACTTACAGATATGTGTTCTCTTATCTGGCTTTCCTCTACCACAGGTACTATTTCTACTTGTGCTCAAATTGCTTGTGCTCTGTTTATGAATTTAGGGCAGAAAAGGCACCAGAGGAGAGCCAGGTGAACGAGGAGAATCTGGTTTAAGAGGAGATCATGTAAGTGTATTCCTTCATTTTTGTGAGGTTGCACAGATTTGCGCCTGGATTTTGTGGTAGAGTTGCCTGAAATATATGGGATTTGAAGAGTGTTTCACAATCCTAGATAGTGCAGTACTCTGCAAGAATAGTGGGAGTCCTGAACTCTTTAGGTGCAGATGGACTGAAGTGTTTTGATATGCTGCTTGGATGCAAATGTTTAAGCCTCAGGCCTCCTGCTTGTTCCTTGCATTTTTGTTTTGTTTGTTTGTTTTTACCATGGGCAACATAACTCCTTTGGGAGCTACTTAGTCCTCCCTAGTGGTTCCCACCCTACAGAGGAGTTTCCGGATCACTTGAAAACCCTGTGCACTGACTCTTGGTTAGCAATTTATAATGATGGAAAGGCAAGTTGCTTCCTCATGCTGATATTTTTTTCCTTGCATGTTCCAGAGCCATATATAAATGCAGTCCCTGAGGACTAAAATTTCAGTGGAGACGCCACACTTGTTGTATCACAACTTTAAGTCTTCTCACACATATTTCAAAGACCTTTCTTACAGTCAAATACAGTGTTGACTCCTGTCTTCTAACACTCTAGTAAAAAAAAAATAAAAATCAGCGGTCATGGTAACTTGCCTCTTTGAGAGATCAGGATTTCACCTATGTCTAGCATTAAATGGCTAAATGGAACTCCTTTCTAGTGTAACCCCATCTGAAACTCATTAACTGGTTTATGATCTTAACTCAGTTAACTATACCCAAACAACCAGAACAGCTTTACATTTTCAGGGTTTAATTTGTTGTCCATTCGTAATATTTCTTTTCATCTCTTCACAAAAGAAACTTGTGGACTTAGCAGAACATCCTATGTAGTGTTCTTACAAGCATCTTCATTTAAAATAGCCTTTGTTTTTCTTGTTGGCTGCAATGACAAATCTCATTAATCCTATTTCCATATTCTGCCTCTGTAATCAGAATAATAAAGATGTGGTCACTGAAAATGCTGAGATTTCTGCTTAACTTTTCCAGGGAGATCCTGGGACTAGCAATAGTGTTCCTGGTCCTAAGGGTGAAAAGGGGAACCCAGCACGACAGGTAAGCAAGTAGTTCTATATTACAGAGAGAGGATTTGCATAATTGCTGAGTTCTATTGGCTGTCCAGTGACTAAGCAGCTCTTTCATTTTGTATTTTGCCTTTAGTGTATGTCTGCAATACATAAAGCATTGAGAAGTGCTTGATACCGTAAAAAAGAAAAAAAAAGTTTAAAAGGTTAACAAAGACTATGGAAAATTATAATAATATAGAGCTAAGGTGTCCCGATCCGATGTCGGGATCATTTAAATATCCCGATCCGATGTCGGGGAAGGTTTCGATATGATCCCAAGAGCGAGATTAAGACACAAAGGAGGTCACATGCCGCACTCCCAGAACACCTTTTATTACAAAAAGAAGAGTAATAAAGAGAATAGCGATAGGACAGGATGGAACGAAAGATGGGA
>NW_010333584.1:45258-48713 GCF_000700745.2 Antrostomus carolinensis
AGTAGGGCTCAGTGTCTTGTTCCAGCGGTGATGCGGCGTGGCGAGGTGCGGTGTGGTGCGGTGCGGTCAGGCAGTCATTCTCTCCTGTCTCTCTCTCTCTGCTTGCGCCCCCTTGCCCGTGCCAGTCCTCCTTAAATACCCCTTCGAGGGTTGTAGTTTCCATAGCAATGTCACATCTCTTCGTGCCCCCCAGCACTTGGGCAGGGACATGTCTGGGTAGAACACCCCTGCGAGCAGGGTGCCTTCACAAGTCGGGGTTTCCAGAACCCGGTGGTCTTGTGACTGTCCTTGCAAACAATCTTTGAGACAAATCTATAGTGCGGTTCCTCACATAAGGGAAGATATGGATTTAGTATAAATATATTATTCTGCCACAAATTTGCATCACCAGCCTGAGAGGCTTCTTAGTAATGGATTGTTAAAAACCATGCTGGGAAAAATGCATTGGATATCAACAGGCTGTTCTTATTTTACTACAGAAGTACTGTTTCCTCAGGGTGGTGGAAAAACTCCATTTTGATTTGTATTTAGAATGTAAGACCTGAGATATGTGCTTATATAGTGATGTCAGAATTTTTAAGAGATGTTGGAGCAATACTGCAAGAAAAGAAACAACAGAGAAGCACAGCCCATTTTGCTGTCGCACTTTGGAAAGAATAAGCAAAGGTGATAAGTAGTTAGACAGTAGTAAATAAATGATGGTGGATGAAAGCTTAAGAGGGTGAGAACTAGAAACATGAGAAAAATCCACTATTTTAAAGTTAGATTCTATCTGAACAAATAGGGTTATGTGCACATATTTAGACATGTGTGTGTGCGTATATGTCTATATAGAGTGTGCTGAAAGCAGTAGGAAGACAATAATTGTGTTTTGATGACTTTTGGAAACAAACCTCATCAAACTTTCTCCTCTCAAGAAGTCCAACTGAAAGGCTGAAGTCAACAAAAATTACTTCACAAAAGCCTTGTCCAAATATCAGCTATTAGTAACTGATAGGTTGGAAATCCAAAGCAAGCATGAGCTCTCTGGTTTATAATTTTTGTTTGTAAATGATTTGCAGAAAACAAGAATCAGCATTTAGCATGATACAATTGATTGCAAATTTCTTAGGAGAACAAACAAAGAAGGAAAGTATAAAGAAGAGTGTGTAAGTACAAAAAGAAGAAAGAGTATTTAAAGAGCTTGTTCATTATTTGTTTTGCAGGGAGACCCAGGACCACATGGACTTCAAGGAGAACAGGGTGATGCTGGCCCTGATGTAAGAATAGTAATCAATACAGGGTGGAAGCAACTGATATGAGATACAGTGGAGTTCCCATTGAGGAAACCAATTTTTCTCTTCTTCCTTTTATCCCATGCTTAAAACTCCTGCAATGAGAGGGAACAAAAATCTTCAAAAATTTTCACAGTGAAACATATTTGGCTTCAAATTTAATATATTATGTGTTGCAATGTGTTTTGATTTTTTAAAAATCAGGAATTTGCTGTCCCATTAATTTCAGGTTTGTTTCATGTGAAGTCACAAGCCTTAAAGTCAATGCAACCTTTTCTATGAGCCATAATTATTTCATAATTTCACCACAGATAAATCTATCCTTTCTTCCTTCCTGTGACTGCAAGTTCTGTATACCTGTTTAAGCCTATATAAAAACTCACTGGCAGCTGAACTGCTCCAACTGCTCCAGTTGGAGACTGGAACTTTTGAAGGCACCTCTTCTAGTCTATCAGAAAGATGCCTAATGCCAAAGTCTGGAATGATGACCACTCCTCGGTCAGGCTGCAGAGATATCCTAAAGGCCTCTAGTGATGTGAGGTTTAATAGTATAGTGTGCAGCAGGAAGCTGTGCAGACCTCTCAGCTGAGACAGAGAGAAGAGTGCTCTTGTTCTCTTTATTTTAGCTGAGCAGTAGCTGACTGGAAACATGTTTTCCAGAATCTTACTGAGATGCCTTCCCCTCTGCACTCACTAAAGGTATAAAGACTTTTTTTTTTTTTTTTAAATAAGGCTTACTTGTGTAAGAATTTTTGTCCCAAACATACTCTTTTCTCATTTTTGCCTTAAGCCTTTATTTGGAAACAATCTCTGCTTTCTGTAAGCTCTATTTGATTTGATTGTATGTATATAATGTATTTTATCATAAGCTATTGTTTCACATCTTGCTCAGTGTTCTGGACGTAATCTGTCATGCCACTCCTTCCTAGGGTGCAACAGGTCGAAGAGGCCCTCCAGGTGTAAAGGTGAGTGGCTGACACTGCTGCTACCTATCCATGTGCAGCTGCATGTCCAGCCTGAGCATTTGCTTCTCTTACGGGAGAAATTTCAGTGTGATCCAAGACACAAGTGTTTAACAATCAAAATTCTGTTTTAAACAAGGGCAGCCTTTGATCTCAGGTGGATGTACCAGAGGCCCTCTTGACTTGAAGGATTTAGGATTGGAAAGGCGCTTTCATTGAAATAGAAGGACAGTTATTATTAAGGCAAATATGGAAACATAAATAGAGAAGAAACTGTCACTAAAGATGACAGGAATGAGTAGTCAGTCTGACAGATTTTTCCTCCTTTGCTGTATGCACACAATGCACATATGCAACACAGACAAAATTAAGGCAAGTTCTAAACAATGCTTTACTAAAACATAAACTTGAGTGTTAATTGCAGCTCTGAAAATTGTCTCAAAGCATGTAAAAGAACCAATATTTTAAAAACAAGTTCATTTCCCAGGGAGATATCTAAGATAATATAGTGTAGTTTGAATGCTTGTATAGGATGTAAGGAACAGGTCAACCCCAGTGCATGCATTCCAGAGAGATCCTCTGGTGGAAAATCCTCTCATGTCATTGTTAGATCGTAGACCTGGTTTTCCTAAACGTAAACCCCATTGAGCCACAATGAAAGGCAACTTCCTTGAGATGTAATTGGTAAAGACATCACTAGCATTAAATTAAAGGTTTAGAGAATGTTCTTGGAAAACAAAGCTTGTTTGTCCCAGGATATACATTTCAAAGTACAGTTATCAAAGCAAATCTAAAAGCAGCTATATTCAAGAGTGGATTAGTGCAAGTAATATAAGGTTATATAATCGTTCCAGGAGACACATTGCTCTAGCACAAGTGTTGCGTGAAAAGGGTGGTAAAGCAGTTTAGCAGGAAATAAACCCCCTTGTGTTCCAACTCACTCTCAGATAACTGGAGAAGCTGGGGGCAGCTAGGCTTAGGTCCTGAGTGATGCTGAATTGCTGTGTGAGAGATGTGGTGAAATAATTTGGCAGGAAATCATAGAATCATAGAATGGTTTGGGTTGGAAGGGACCTTAAACATCATCTAGTTCCAACGCCCCCTGCCATCAGCAGGGACACCTTGCACTAGACCAGGTTGCTCAAAGCCTCATCCAGCCTGGCTAAGAACACTTCCAGGGAGGGGGCATCCACAGCTTCTCTGGGCAACCTGTTCCAGT
>NW_010333584.1:48828-55517 GCF_000700745.2 Antrostomus carolinensis
CTTGTAGGCCCCCTTCAGGTATTGGAAGGCCGCTATAAGATGTCCCCAGAGCCTTCTCTTTTCCAGGCTGAACAGCCCCAACTCTCTCAGCCTGTCCTCGTAGGAGAGGTGCTCCAGCCCTTGGATCATCCTGGTGGCCCTCCTCTGGACTCATTCTAACTGGTCCATGAACCCCCTTGCATTCCAACTCACCCTCAGATAACCGGAGGAGCTGGGGGCGGCTGGGCTTAAATCCTAGTGATGCCCAATTGAGCACTACCAGTCTGACAACGGCGGACACACTTGATAGTGCACTGCACTCCCATACTCACGATTTACGGACTCACACAGCTAAACCTGCAGCCTTTGGCATCATCCCCTGGGGCACAGGGTTGGCGTGGCTGGTTACAGACAGACACAGTTGATGGGACACCACAAGTCCAGGCACACCAGTGCCAGATTCACTCGATAGTGACCCACACCCAAATAAAAGCACTTTAATGAAGCAACAGGGTTGATACAGATTCATATGGATTGCTGGTGATAAACCACTGTCTGCAGAAATAAATGCTTATACTAAGGTTACAAATTACTAGAACTATTATTGTTAAAAGATGGCAAGTTACTACAAAGGGCTAAGTTGTTAAAATGATTCTCTAGAGATTTTCTAAGTTTCCGAGGGAAATCCTCAGCTAAGTCTAAGTCTTACCCAAAGGCATCCCAATGCGGGCGAAGAAAGGCTCAGCCCGTTGGCTGGTCCCAGGAGTCAGAGGTCTTGTGATGGGGTCGTCCCTGACTGGTCCACGATGATGTCTTCTGTAGTTCCCTCCTTTCTTTGAGCAATTTTAAACTATTTTTACCTGCAAGGTGGAGCTTGAGTGACTCTAGCCATACCTTTACAGTGATTGGCAAAAGGCACTTCCATTCCCCTTTTATGGTAGAAATTGCCAAAACTTAGAGATGTACTCTCTGAGAGGGAAATAAGGGGCTCAGTCGTGTGGGGTTATGGTTTTTGTCAAGGTCCACAAGGGGGGTAAGTTGTCAAAAAGGGGGTGCCAGCTGTCAGTCCACAATCATGAGTAGACCATACATCAAGCCTTGTGGAGTCAAAACTGTGACTGGTACCGGGAATTGGAGAAGGCACCTTCACTCTTTTCCATCTCCTGTACCAGTAAACAGTTGAGAGGAAGGTGATGTAATGAAATTCCTGGCATACCAGCTGCATTTTTCCCCTGGGATCTTCTTCAACGCTGTAACTTCCCTTAGAGTGTGGAACACAGCCATTTTCTGATTTTTAGTTACCTCCAGCAATTACTCCACAACAAGTAGTTGACATTTGACTCAGTCTCTCTATAGAGTTGCTAACACAGTTAAGGAAGATGGTACATGCCTCGGTACAGCATTTCCCTTTTTATCTTAGTGCATATAGACCCAAGGAAACATCACAATTTCATGTATGACACTGTCAGTACCTGCAGGATGAAATATTTTTGGAAGTCCTGCACTGTGTTGGGAATGGGCAGAGTTACAGCTTCTGAATAAATGTGCAGACCAGCATTCAGAGTAGAGGTTGTTCGATGCAACTCTTCACTCACGGCCATGGCCAGGGCAAAATTCAGACCAGCTTTACCCATCTCTTCTTTCCAAGTCATACTCCTGCAATTCCAGTGCATTCCTAGTATCAAAGAGAAGAAAGCATGAAGTGTATGAACTCTTTGTCTCAGTCCTCATACTTGAAGTGTTCTGAAGTCTGTGCCAAAGCCCCATTTCCTTTATCAAAGTCCACAATAATTAAAGTGTTCAGCCTGTACAAAACATGCTATTAGAGGACACCTGGTAACAGTTGGCTCAGTTTGATAAGTTTGATACATTTCTCATGTTTTTAATTGTTCATGCAGTACGTAAATTGAAGTGCTTGCTGTTGTCTTAATGTGGCCAAAAAGTTCATGATTTTTCCTGAAACTTTTGCATGGATTGAGTGCTTTTTCTGCAACAAGCACTTAAACTGAAGGCCAAGTGTAAAATGTTAATAAATAACAGTGAGAATAACCATAATGATGCAATATAGAACATAGCCTTTTTTTCTTCGCTAAAAGTTACTTGGCAGGGTGAGGTGTCTTTTATGGTAGTAATATTTCTTCAGCAGCACAGTGTTTGATTTGACTCTCATTTCTGGGCTTCCTGTCCCTCTCTTGTTGAGAGAGTTTTGCTATACCTTTACTACTGTCTTCATGTGTGCTGCAGTCAGGTAACTCAGATTTTTTTTACATTTAACCTGATTCAAATTATTTTTTCACTGGGAAATGACAGTCAGAAGTGCAAGTCCTGCAAGTTCCCCAAACTACAGTTCAGTCACATCCCAGCTTCGTGAAATGCACAAGTAGGCCTTGTGCTGAAACCTCTGCCTCACCTGGTTTCTGAAAATCCCAATTTGGCTTTCACTTTGAGAATCCAGAATTTATCTGGAGTATCGCAGATACGGATAGACCAGGGGTCATCAGACTTTTTAAACAGGGGGCCGGTTCACTGTCCCTCAGACACTGTCGGGGGCAGGACTGTAGTTTGGAAAAAAATGAACGAATTCCTATGCACACTGCACATATTTTATTTGTAGTAGTGCACAAAAAACAGGAAAAAGAATGCAATATTGAAAATGAAGAACAATTGTAATCAACAAAAACAAATAATATTTCAATGTGAACTATGGGCCTGCTTTTGGCTAATGAGATGGTCAGTGTTGGGTTCCATATTTGTCACTGCTGGTCGTAGCAAGTGATGCCAGTGTTCATCAGTCAGTCTGGGTCTGACTGGAGATTTCAGATGTTTCATTCGGCCTCTCGCCTGCCGCAGGGGGCAGGTTGAGGATGAGGTGCTGGTTCCAGCCCAGTCCCGGTGGCTATTTGGTTTCCCCCCCCAACCCCCGGCGTGGGGGGCCAGGGAGTTCTGTAAATACCGGTGGGTCAGATTGAGGACTCTGGGGGGCCGTATCTGGACCACGGGCCGTAGTTTGAGGACCCCTGGAATAGACCCTGGAAGATTTTGATACTATCCGCCACTAGGAAGAAAGCACCATGCTTTGGCTATTCTAAGGGATCAGCATAACTTGAATCGGATTGAGGACTCTGGGGGGCTGTATCTGGACCATGGGCCGTAGTTTGAGGACCCCTGGAATAGACACTGGAAGATTTTGATACTATCTGCCACTAGGAAGAAAGCACCATGCTTGGCTATTCTAAGGGATCAGCATAACTTGAAAGAATACAAGCATTTTATAGTTGCTATTTCCTATTTCTATCTCAGAAATTCTTTACAGGGTTTATGCAGACTTTTTAGGTCAAAATATTGAACAATATTCATCAAGCCTGCCTCTTAATTCTAATTCTTGCTTAATAGGTCAGAAATCCATTTCTTAAGTAATTATGTAACTTTGTGCCTTCTTTATTTTCCATTTGGATGCTGTTGAACTCTAAAAATCTTTGGTTAGAAAATAAAAATGTTCAACTTCTTTAGTAAAATCACAGAGTGCAGAATTAGTTGAACCTTTTGAGACAACCCTCTTTGTCTCCATGAGGGCCCCCTCCCCCAGTGATGAGGCCACCCATTTGTGATATGGTAGGCAACAAAAGAGATAACTGAACCACACAGCAAGAGAGAACTTCCAAACTGTTTTCATTTAAGTACTTGATGACTAGTTCTGATTTCTAAAAGTATAACAAAAAAGATTTGCATGGGTTAGTAGGCATTAAAAGCTTGGTCCCAACCCATGTTCAGAGCACAGCTTATGTAAATAGCCTGTTCTTTCAAGAGGTGTAAAAAGTGAATGGCAAGGAGAATTACCTTCTTCTGTCCTCCACAAGTCCTGAAGGAACTAGATGGAACAATAAACCCTGTAATATGGCACTGGCATCCTTATCCTTGGGTAAGATTTTGGTGTTGAGCCCTCCTACCGAGATCTCTTGCGTGGCAGTGTGTTGCAAAGTTGCCACAGGACATAGTTCTATCAGCACGAGGTATCAGAACTTCACTGTGCAGGCTCTCTTGTGTCTCTGGGCCAGAAAGCAGAACTGTGTAGCCGTGATGTTTGCAGAGTTTTCAGGGCCCTTCTGTGGACCACAGGTTCTGGCATGATATGGCCAGTCCTTCTAGAAGAGGAAGGTTTTGTCCTGAGATGGAATGAGATGGAAACAAATCCCTCTTTCGGATGAAGATAGATATTGGTGCTGATGTACTCAGGGACAAATAATCAAATTACAGGCAGTGAGCCAGAGTTCATCCAGTTAATGCCTAAGGACTGGTACAGGGTTTAGGTGTTAGTAAAAGGCACTGAACTAACTCTCTCAACAACAAAGTTAACTTCCATTGCAGTCAGCATGAACACAATGCTTTTTATCATATCGTGAAAAGGACAATTTCCCAGGACCTCTAGATCAAATTACCTATTGCTTTTTATGAGAAAAGGGAGACTAACTTTTTCAAATAGTTAAAAAAAAAAAAAATAAGAAGGACAGCTATCCATTCTTAACAATCAGAAGTAGTCAGCAGGTAGAAGGAACAGAAGGTGTGATGTAACCTCAGAGAGGTGCTTGTCAGAGACAAGAACAACAATGCTGTCTGAGGAAAATGGAAGGAAAAAAGAAATGAACAGCAACTCTTCTGGGTTTGATTCAAAGTTAATTTAAGTAGCTTAAAAATTTCTATGGTTTTGAATTCTAGTAGATTGTGCCTAAGAAATTTGTCTATTTTCATTGCAGTCAAAGTGATTTTTATGGTAATCTATTTCTATATGATTTTTTTTCACAGCTGGCATAAGCCTGACAGTCTACTAACTGATGTTATGTGTTACAGTATTATTACTCTGACTACAAATAAGCTTGCTCAAATGCCTCTTTTTTAAAAAAAAAATCTCCCCTATTTTTATCTTCCATTTCATTCATATGGTGGAGAATGGAAGTTCAAGCTTTTGAATGCAGTTTTCCTCAGGAGATTCTTTCCAGAACATCTGTTTCCTGAGTATCTTTAGACGTATGTTTATAATTTCTACAGTTAAATGTTTCTCCTGGAATGTCCTCGTGCAAATTGTCACTGTTTTACTCACTCCAGCAGACAGCAAGTATTTCTTATGGATGTCAGCTAAACTGACTTATCCTCAGATGGCAACTTCATGTAGATGGGAGCTGGAAAAATTTTGTTGTTTTTTTTTTCCCAATCATCAGGGATGATTTGACTTGCCTCACTGAGTAACCAGAGTGAAAGATGGGGAGTATAAAGACATCTAATTCCAGGATGAATTGTGAAGTCCTGGTTCCCCCTCAAAGTAATTCTCCATGGATAAGGGTGAGGAGGATCTGCCTTTGTGGCCCTGGCTTTATAACTTCTCATGGTCTCTGCAGTGGACAAGGGTAATGCAGGAATACAGCTGAGGCCATGATATAAAATGCACTTAGCGAAACGCAAAGCAGATCGAACTGACTTCCTGCACTGCAGCTTTTATATTCGTCACACACCCTAAACAACAAAAAAAGCTACGCAACTCTCTTACTTTTTAACTGAATTTTCTTCAACAGGAATTTTAAGCTACTTGAAAGCTATTTGGGAACATTGAAAAACATTCTATCAACTGATACTCTGTGCAGATATGAAATTATTATCTGTTGATGTACATATGACAGGTGGTAATTTGTTTGGTTTGGTTGTCTGGTTTTTTTGGTTTTGTTCTGGCAGGGTGAGCAAGGACATCTGGGGGAAGCAGGTTACCCAGGAGACTCTGGTCTTCCAGGCCCACAGGTAACTAAAAGAACTTCTGAGTTGTTTCTATGTTAGTTATGGAGATGAATTGTCAGTCTTAATCTTTTATTTTTCTTTTGGAATGCTTTGTTTACTTCAGCTAATAAGTATTATGAGTAAGATTCTTCCTTGGCAAATCTTGTCTGTGAGGAATTAAGTGTGGCAAGTTTCTCTTTTGGTTTATGGGGGTGCAGCTTCTAGTTGAAATGAAAAGAGGAAAGTGAATAGCAGAAATAAGTAATTTAACCATCACATCTCTAGCTTACAGGATATTATCAAGCAGATATCTTCAAAATTAATTCGTTAGAAATTGCTAGCAATAACTACCTAAAATCTATTGCATTTTTTCATGTACTGTATTTCCAGGGTACATTAAAATGATGAAAATTATTGACTGATTGACAAAACCAATGAGGAAAGCTTTGTGTTTTTTAAAGATTTGCTTGGTGGAGTAGTTTTGAAGACAGTTATGGTGGTGGACAGCTTACAGTAGCTTCCAGTTTTAAGATGCTCTTAGATGCTCTAAAGATGCTCTTAACTTTAATATACAGGCATCTGGAGAAAGTTTGTTATTTGTTATGCTATTTGTTAGTGGGTTGCTTATGGCTCCCTTGGTATCTTAGACACCACAGTGGCTCTCTGAATATAGCTCAAAGGCAGTGACTGTCTCAGCTGCTTCATGCAGACAAATACCTACAGCTAAGCAGCCAGAGTTTCACCTGTGCATTATGGCTTGCTGAACAGGCCCTTGAATTCTGGTCATTGCAGCAATCTACTCTTCATTGAAAGGCTATCAACATTGAACTGACATTTTTTTTTTCAATGGCTTTTTACATCAGGGCCCAAGAGGACCACAAGGGATGAGAGGACCTCCGGGAACACAAGGCATGCCAGGCCCTCTGGTTAGCTTTAAATAATTTATTCCT